>NW_028301712.1:84270256-84580308 GCF_037042655.1 Diuraphis noxia
TATATTATATATAAATTAGCCATTATTACTGTAGTAGGTTTAGTTAATTTTTGATGAAAAATTACATTCAAAAATGTCATTGTGTGTATAAAATGTAATACTATATTTACTTTAAATGTTTCAAGTACCAACGAATAATATTTTTAAATAAGGTACAACAAAAATATCTAGAATCGTTATTCTTTGTTTTAATATGCAATTTCGTCAAATTTTAAATTAATATAAAATATAATTTAAAAAAAAAAAAACTGTTTATGTATGTATATTTTTTAGATGTTTTACCGTTTTGGTTACAAAATGAAATTAACTACTAATGAGGAAGACAAGTGGGAATTTGATTTAAATTTTCAATCTTTAACTTAAATATTTTTTGTGAGGAGCCAGGGCCTTATATTAGTTTTTCAAGCTTTCTAACCAAACAAATAAAATTTTATTGACACTTAAAGAAAACAAAATGAAAATTTCAAAGTATATTTATTTTTTGAATTATAACAAAATAAGAAAATCGGTACATGAAAAATGAAAGAAATTGAATGTTGTAAAAATATGAACTTCAAGTGCTCATAAAAATTTGACTTTTCGTGAATATTTTTCTTTTTAATTAAGGTATACGAACGCTTCTTGCGTTCGAACTGACGACCATTTGAGTTGGTCGAGACAGTACTGTTCGATAATCTCTATTACCAGCATATCGAAAAAATTTGATTGAGCTAATATGTTGTGTTCGTGTTAGTGATCGCCGTGCAGGACACGTTGAGCACAACTACAACTAATTATTTAAACGACGTAGCACGTCCTCGTTAGTCTTGAGATTAAGTTGTGACTTGTGTTGAAAAAGATAGGTAAAATAATAAAACCCTGGTTCGTATTTATTATAGAATAAAAACTATTATTATACGTTAATCACAAATATATTTTGTTCATTCAAAGTATTCACCACCCAATGTTATACACTTGCCCCATCGCTCCTGCCACTTTTTGAAGCAGTGTTGGAACGTTGTAAGTCTTCAACTTTTTAGTTGTTTGAGACTTGAGTTGATCCACCGCATTATTTTTTATTGTTTCAATGTCATCAAATCTTTGTCCTTTGAGGTCAGTTTTAATTTTTGGAAATAAAAAAAAAATCACAAGGGGCGAAGTTTGGTGATTGTGGGGGGGGGGGGGTGGTGAGGTACAACTGGAATTTGTTTATCAGCTAGAAACTCGTGGATTGATAAGGCAGAATTTTTGCACAGACTCGTCTCATGCCTAAATCTTCAGTCAAAATAGTTAGACATGATCCAAAAGAAATGTTACCTACACTCACTGTCTCACTAGAAAGTTCTCTTATCGTCATTCGTCGATCTGATCGAATAATTTTTCGTACTTTTGCCACCATTTCCAAATTTATTATTGTTGAAGGTCGTCCAGTACGAGAGTCATCATCAGTGGCGTATCCATGGGGGGGGGGGGGGTGTAAATGTATATTAGGGTTACTCTTTATTCCCTTTTTTCGAGAGCCGCTGTCACAATTCGAGAATACACATACAGGCATTTTCTGTGGTTTGATTTAATAATTATTTGCAATAAAAATAAAATTAACAATACTAAATAATTAGGAAACTAGGAACGTAATTGAAGAAATACACTAAATTAGTTTCAGAAATACAAAGTTTTTATTACAAAACATTGACAATTTGACATATCAAATACAAATTTTATATTCTATAAGATAACCAATTAATAATATAAATACAATTACTATTATATAGCAATACATTATAATATAAATTTAAAAATTATTATTAGAATATTGATAACATTAAATACAAGTATAATAATATATATATTCATAAAAATAACATCACACCATGTAAATCTGATGTATGTAAAACCATGACAATTGACAATTAAGATCCTATTAAATAATTATATAAATAACTGCTATGAATTATACACAAATGAGCGGCAAAATATGGACCAAACAAATCAGGAGAACGGCTGACGTCACAGTTCTGGGTGAGGTGCGGGAGGGGTGCGCGTTCTCCGACAAAATTAGTGATGTTGATATCATACCTATCTATTTTGTCATGCCTAATGCATTCGTGGCTCGCCGATCATCAACACAAGCATATCATTGTGTAAAACTAATAGTTATTAGTTGGTCGTATTAATTTTATTTTTACAATGAAATAAATATCCGATACCACGAAGTAAAGTATGGTAAGTTTAAATTTGCTGAACCCCCCCCCCCCCCCCATAAAAAGTTCCTGGCTACGCCACTGGTCATCATTATGTCTTCACGACCCTAAATAAACCTTTTATGCCATTCAAATGTTTTAGACCTGCTCATCGCTTCATATTCAAATGTTTTTTTAATCATTTCAAAAGTTTCAGTCGCTGATTTACCGAGTTTAACGCTAAATTTATTGCAAACACGCTGCTCGAGTTTATTCGACATGACAAAAACGGCAGACACAATAAAATTTAAAAGTATCTGATTTCAACGAATTGTCGTTCATTAGTCATTATTAACAGCTAATATTAACTCGCGACTTGAATAACATAATTGAGTGTTATCTCTATTTTTATTTGATGTGTGTATATTCCCGATTCGATTATTTTTAGCGAAGATTTAATTTAAGTTCCGGTATTTTTTGATCACACCTCGTATAGATACTTGCTATAGTAAGAGTAAGTACTAAGTGCTCTAACCGTATTTATGCGGATTGCGGATTCTATCAATGACGTATATGACGTGCTGTTATAATATTATAATTTTAGTCCCCAATATTGCTGCATTAATATGCGTAAAGGGAAAAACTACTTGTTGTTTTCACCTTTGATCTATATTAATTTCTTGCTATGCAGGCTTTTAAACATTTTATATATCCTATGTCTCACTGCCTTATTATTAATTATTCTACTTGTGTAATTTATTATTCTACCTTGTATTTATAAATTTACATTATAGCATTATTGTTATTATTATTATTACATTATTGGGTTTTACTATAGTGATCAAAAAAAGTTTGGTCACCCCTGGTGTAAACACGCCGATGTCCGATACACGTCATCCGCTTGGAAGTCGAAAGATAGTTGTAGTTTTGAGTTTGTTTTATTCAGACTATTCAGTTTTCAATGTGTTGTGTGTTGCTTCAAGTCTTAAGTGTCGCTTCGTTGTTATCATAAACGACATAAAGCGTTCCGCAACCTTATCTATAATAGTTTCTTTCATAATTTAAATTTAGACCATAATATTGGCATAGAATAGATTAAATTTAATCTATCCTGTGATATTGGTAAGGTATTCCGGTAAACTAAATATTATATTCGCCCGAGGTTTAATATCTATTATACCTCTATCTGATAATCTATGACTGTAATTAAATATTTCTATAGAAATTGAAAATCTTTAAATTCTGTCTAACAAACCGACAATTGATTGTAAAATAATACAAATAAATATTAAATTGTAGATGAGTAACAGTTAACTTATTCAAACTACGGACATCCAATCAATATAAAAGGATTTAAACAGATTCGACTATGTCAAAAGATGTAAGTAATATTCAGTATTAGATAATAGATTTATAGTAGAGCCTCAATAGTCCAGACGAATTCAGACCGTGCATCGTACGGATTACAGGAACTTTTTCTGCCTACACAAACGACTACTAAGATTCTTATTTTTTTTCCATCACCTACCTATATATTTATTGTACTTTAAATAACAAAATTAATAAAAAAAAAAACTTTAAAATAATGAATTACAAAATTTTTTTAAACTTAAGTAGGTATCTATAATAGTCAGTAGTTTTTTTTCTGAATAATACTTTCAATTTTTATTTCACAAGCGTGCTCTTAATCGATGTACCATAAACATATCAGTGCTATCCATGTTCTTATCTCCCTATTGCCATCTAGTGTTCAAAACATTCACAGCTTCTGAAGAAGAAACTATACTTGTGCTCATAGAGCCACTTTCATCCTCATCGTCAATATCATCCTCTTTTGTTACAATTTGTAGAATTTGATCAGTTAATATTTCATAATTTGCCAAATCTTTGTCTGCACCTTAGCAAGTCAATTTCTTTATTTGAGAATCAAGCATTTCATTCTTACATATTTCCTGTATTTGGTTTCTAAGCGTAGAAAGTTGAATGTTATTGATTTTAGCTACTTCGTCAATTTCATCTTTCTCTTGTAAAAGAAAGCATGACATGTTTTTACCTAGATTTTTTTATGAGCATTGATGTGACCAATTTCCAACAATTTGCAAAACTAAAAGTTGTCTTATAAATTGATGGCCTTTAGATCATTAAAAAATAGATTTATTTTACCGCGTTTACCAGATTATCGGGGTCCTGACTATCAAGGTTCTATACTATATGAGTAATTATATAGTAATTATATGTAACTTATTGTATTGAAGTAATGATATTGATTTTGCTGAAATAAATAAATAAATAATAAACTACAATGTGAAGTATGAAAATAATATGTAAAATATCTATTGAACATATTATTTGACTATAAAAATGTATAGTGTGTATTATATTTAATTTTTCAACTAGAAACTTTAAAATTATACTTAAACTTTTATCCAAAACTCTTATGACTAACACAACTCACCCATTTTTTGTTTTGATGTAAAAGTAGGTACCTAATATGAAACTAAGTATTTTATTTTTCAAACTAGTTACAGACTCAGTCTCATAGTATTTGTAGTTATACCTTAATATCAATGTTTAAAACCGGTTTTTTTATATTATTACATGTAACTATGTAGGTAATATAACTTAAATAATGTCATGAAGTTCCCACTCATTTCTCCATTCCTGAACCATGTTATAAGTGATAGCTATTTCTTTCAATATATAATTTGTAAATCATATTGTAGGGTTTGGTTGGTAAGTCTGGTAAGGGGCAATAACAATTGCACAGAGAAAAGTTTAAATTTAATATATAAATTTGATTTTTATAGATAACCATATATTGGATAGCAATGATAGCATACAACTATTAAATATAGACTATAAGTGAACTCTGTTATAATCAATTATTTTTTTAACTATTTTTTTTATTATTTTTATGTACTTAGCTATAATTTTTTGTATAATTAGGTTGCATTTTTAAGGTGCTGAAGTTATTTGAGATTTTACTTGGTTTCTTCAAAAACTTAATTCTGTGTTTTCTAGGAAATGCTGGAGTACTAGATATATAAAATGAATGTTATTGTATAAATATGAATATTTAATAATAAGCATGATATTGATGTAATATTTGGTAAAATTATGTTTCAGAATGTGGTGGATCATCTGTGCAAAAAAAAGAAGAATTTTAGAAATGAAGTTGAACATTTTGATATTTCACATTCTTCTGAAAATTTAAATAGTATTGATAAATTAAATTTGTCTAATACTCATAATTTTAAAACATCTTCCAATTCTTCCATGTTAACCAGTACAAATGATACTTCTGACAAAGAAATAATTGGAATTGATGTTGTACATAATTCAAGTCAACTAAAACTAAATGAAAAAGATTGTAGATTTGTAATAGAGAAAATAGGGTCAAATGAAACTATTTTAAATAGTCAAGATGAAAAATTGTTACATACATTAATAGAAAAAATGAATGATTATACTTCTAGTACAGATTCAGAATTATTAGATTTAAATACTCAAAAATTTATGGAATTAAATTTAAAAAGAGCTTTACAACTACTTAGTGAATTTTCACAAAAATTAGATTTAAATAGTTCTAAAACACATTCTATTAAACAAGTAGATTCAGACAATTCATCTGCAAATTCGCCTATACTTTTAATCAGTGATTTAAGAAATGTAGAATTAAAAAACAAGAATTCAATCATTAATGATCAACATAAATTAAATAATTTATCTCCTAAAATTGATCTTAAATTGTCCAGTCAAGATCAATATGTTGAATGTCCAGGTGAAGACCAAGACACTGAAATAACTTCATTTCGAGATATGTGTGAGATGTTCTCAAAAATTGGAGAAGTTGATAACAATAAAATTATGAAAAAAAATAATCAATCGAATAACAATGTTTTTAAACCAGTGAATCATAATGTAATAAGTTGCTCCAACAGTACACCATCTGTACTAAATACATTTCAATTAAATTCTTTTAAAGGTGCTAATGATATTTCAAAACGTTTAGCACTTAAAAGACATCAAACCAAAGATTTAAGATTTGATTCATCTGATGATAGTTCATCTGAATATTTAAATGATCTATCTTCAAAACAATATAATTCCAAGAGCAAAAGTAATAAAATAACATTTCCAGAGGATAATTTAAAAATTGATTCTAAGCGTTACTCAGATACAATTGTTGATCGACCTAAGTGTGTAAAAAAAATTAAACTATCTGATTCATCTGGAGATAGAGAGGTTGATTATATGTTAATTGAAAATAAATTATTAAAAGAAAATCATACAATATTTTATTTTTCATCTACTGGAAAAGTGCATTTTGATATGTTAAATTCTATCAAAAAAAAAAAGTCATTCTATATTAATAACTAATAACAATAAATGTTTAATTTAAATTTTTTTTTTTTTAAATATTAATGATATCCTCGGCATCATGGGCCATTGGGTTTACAGTGAGAAATATATTTAAAAAAGAAAAAATTACATGAATTGTATCTATATCTAAATTATACTAGATTTTGGTTAGAAGATTGGCGGCTGTGAATGCTGTGATGAACTGTATCAGGTTGGTAATGGTTTGAGGATAGTTTAATATTTCTGAAAGTGATGATTCGGGCAGGTTGAAGCTTGTTTGGGTATTGAGATATGTTCGGCAATCGGTGAGGATGTGTTTGATGGATATTTGAACACCGCAGGTTGTGCATATTGGAGGTTCTTCCCTCGACATTAGAAAACTGTGAGAGATTTTTGTGTGTCCTATTATCAGTCTGGTTATTATTACTTCGAATTTTCTATGGATTTTGAATTGAAATGACTAATAATGTTAACTGTTATGTTTTATGTGGTTTAATCTTGTGTAATAAGATGTCCACTTTTGTTGACATCCCTTTATTATAAGTGTTTGTATGTCACTGTAAGAAAAGATTTGTATGGACGATGATAGAAGTGATGTGCGTATGTAGAACTTATTATTTAGTTAGTAATTAGAAAGTATATGAAAGTAATTAGAAAAGGCAAGGAATCGGTTAGAATGGAGAATTGGAGTTGTAAACCAACCTTCGGGTTGAAAAAAAAAAAAAAAAAATGAAAGTAACTACACAAGTTTATTGATATTGTATTTAGATGTTAAAAAACTTTTAAAATATTAACTGAATTATATTAGGTACAGTAAATTTGTTTAAATATTTAAACTTTGTTACTAGGCACTAATTAGTCATAATTACTAAATGATCCGATTCAACTTCTTTGATTAAAACTGAACTAAGATTTAATAATGGTAAATTTCAATACCAAAGCAGTTCCTTGTTGGTTATAGATAGTTATAACAAAATATAATTTTTATTTTAACATAATCTATCACAAAATTAAATTCATATTTTAAAACATTTATAAAATTTTTTTTAGAATAAATTTAAACTTCAGTTATTTTTTTTATATCAATATTGTGTGTCTAATATATAAGATCAATTTTTACACATTAACATGTTAATAATGATTTGATAATCAAAATTTGATTTTAAATTGTTAATTATGTTTGTTTTTTTAATGATTTAATTAAGTGTATAATTTTTTTTTTAAATGATGAATGGTTCATTATAAAAAAATTATCTACTTTTTAATATGTAAATATGTAATCTTGTATAGTGTATACAACTTGTTTACTACCTAACCATAGTCTATAGATAATATATTACATTTTGTAATTTATGAATTCCTAAATAAAATTTGAATTAAAATGCTATACACTGTATTTACTTATGAGCATGTACATTTAGCATGTACTCATATCGCGTGTATGTGAATCCAGGCTTGTGGATTTTATCCACCTGCTGACAATAATTATAAATAAAGTTTCCAAATTGAATATGGAAATACTCTGTTCTATAAATGTCCTCGGAGATTTTATCCGTTTCCCCGTATACTTGGTACCTCGGCTGTAATCGTGCTCACTGCTTACCATAGACATATAAATTACATTTATATGTCTATGCTGCTTACCTAGTACTAAATTGTACATGGATCAGCAATGGCTAGGCATGTGCAGGGGGTAAGCGTGATAGATAATAAGAAGTATTATTTATGGGTAAATGTTTGTATCCCACAGAGTAATAATAATGTTATTATATTATATTTATTATATAATATTATATTGCTTTATTTGTATGCAGCGCTACCCACATATGTATAGATAATGAACTAGATTGCCAACTATTTTTTTTTTTTTTTTGCTGAAACTGATTAGAGTCGACGCCAAAAAAGTCATGTTGGTTCTTAATTGGTTGTAGGCACGAGTGCCACGATTTAAGTAATAAGTACAGAACATTAAGATTTAAGATATATCTTGAGTTAAGTTAAGATTCTTAACCGTGCCCTCAAGCAACATGGCGGAAAATCGGCGTCTCGTGGCGCTACCTATTATATTTATCAAATTATAAACAGTGTACCGATGTACCAATTGTACCAGTACCATTGATAATAAATTAATTATCACCACGATATCTTAGCCACAGAAAAAGTCATTCAAAACAGTAACTATTGTGTTATTCCGTGATTTTTACTTCAAAATAATTATTTTTTATCTGTAGTGTACTATAAGTAGTCATTAGTCTTTATAGAGAACTTGACCCTCGGTACTCATTAGACAATGAGTACAGTATTAATTAATAATTAGTAATAAACTGAAGTCTGACCACTGACCAGTGTGATTGTTTCAGAACGACAGTGCTCTAAGCTCCACGTACATCGTAAATTATAACATTGTTCTATGCTCTTAAGACGGTGTTAAGTTAAAAAATTGTTTCACGAATGTAACATTTTACTGCATTATTTGTGTTTACACTTAAATTATTTACATATCTTATAGTTTATCTTTCTTATTTATTTATTTTTTTGGATATCGCGTTTATACTGATATGGACAATAAATATATCGAATTAGATAACAATTTGCTGGATCAAATTTTAAAATCAGAAACTGATCTACATAATTATTCACAGCAGGTGGAATCGGATTTGAAAAAACATGAGAACCTGGATGTGGAAAAATATATCAAGTCTGGAGATCAAATAGTGACATTACACAAGCATTTGAATCATTGTGAAAACGTATTGGAACACACAGAATCAGTGTTGTATACTTTTCAAGAAGAATTACAAAATATAACAAATGAAATTACTAGGTTACAGCAGAGATCAATATTTATGGCTCAACAGCTCTGTAATAGACAGTCCTTCAAAGGGCTCATGCATCAATTTATTGAAGATGTAGTTGTGTCTGAAACACTAATTTCAGTTATAACTACATGTTCAGTGACCGATGAAAAGTTTTCAACACATTTGTCTGTACTGAACTATAAAATATTGTTTGTCGATGAACAAAATTTTAAAGATGTAAAATCTCAAAACGATGTGAAAGATGTGTATGAAAAATTAAAAATTACAGCTACATCCAAAATTAGACATTTTATTTTGGAACAAATAAGTAAATTTAAGAAACCTACTACAAATTATCATATACCACAAAACACTTTATTCGAGTATAAATTCTTGTTTGAGTTCTTGCTCAATCATGACTCAATATCTGCTCAAGAAATATATAATGACTATGTTGATGCCTTGAGTAAAGTTTATTTTACTTATTTTAAATCGTACTTGAGTTATTTACAGAAGCTACAATTTGAAGAAGTAGCTACAAAAGATGATCTATTAGCAGTGGAAGATGCAACGTCACGTACCCTTTTTCAAAAATCAATAAAAAAAAACACTGTTTTTACAATCGGTAATAGAGCAACTGTTCTCAATGAAATTGACAATTCAATAATTATACCACATCAAAACAATTTGACCAATATATCATTTGAAGCAATATTTAGATCTGTCCAGTATGCTCTTGTAGATAATGCTTGTCGAGAATATAAATTTGATTGTGAGTTTTTCAAAGTAGATCAACCTACTGCTCAGGGATTATTCTCTCAAATCATGGGTAAAACCCTAGGGCTTTTAATAAAACATTTAGAACATTTTGTTGAAAACTGCTATGATGCAATAGCACTTTTTTTGTGTGGTCAGTTAAGTATGCGATATCAAACTCTTTGTCAAAATCGTTTAGTTCCTGGGCTTGCACAGTATTGGGATACAATTCTTGCAATGATTGGAACCAGATTTCGTTTTATACTAAAACGACATATTCAAAGTGTTAAAGATTATGATATTTCCAAATTTAATAAAGAAAAGAAGCCTCACTTTGTTGTGAGAAGATATGCAGAGCTTGTATCAGCTATAGTTTCATTCAGTGAAAACAATAAATGTGAACCTGAACTAATTTGTAGCCTTACTGAAGAAGTTTTAGCGTTTATTTTACGTCTTGCAACTATGTTTAAAACTCGTAAGGATCGTTTAATATTTTTGATTAATAATTATGATTTGGTTTTGAGAATATTAATGGAACGTGTTAGAGATAGTACATTTGAAGTAGATAGATTTAAAGAAGAGCTTTCAGCAAGAAGTAAAGATTTTGTTGATGAAGTACTTCATGTATATTTTGGTGGAATGATGAAGTTTGTTACAGACGCAGAGAATGGCGAAGATATTGATTCAGATTCAAGGCAATTAGGATTGACTAAGACATTCACATCTACCTGGAAGATGTCTTTAGAAGAGATAAATAAAGAGATATTACCTTCATTTCCTAATCTAACAACAGGTGCTTCTTTGTTACAATTAGCATTTTCACAGTTAATTGATTATTATCATAGATTTCAAAAAGCTCTATTAGCTACAAACAAAGCACAGTTACCTAATATACACGTTATAATGATAGAGATTAAGAAATATAAAACTAATTATTAGCTTTTATACATACATAATACATACCTAATTGTAAAACATAATTTTATAGGAAGTATTATAAATTGTTATTATTTTTTAATTTCCCGTTTTATTTTTTATATATATATAATGTGATGATAAAATTATATTTTACCTTTGTTAATTAATGTATTATATTATTATTTTACTTATTGTTTATGATTGTAAACTGCATATATTTTTATTGTATTTACTCAATATTATAGTGAAAATTATTATGTGGTTCCATACTTATAATTACTGTTGTAATAGTTTTATTTCTGATGTTCACCAAATAATTCTATGTATAATATAAAATATACTATCAATATCCATCATTATAAATTTACAGACCCAAAAGCCATACTTCAACCCCATATTTTATAAAGTTAAATCTACCTACTAACAAGTTTTAGGATTTCTTTTTTAAATATCTCTAATGAGGTATTTTTAATTTTAGTTCTAGATTAATTAAAAGAATTCTCCAATTGTTTTAAAAAAAAAGTAATTATTAAAATATTTATGAAGTTATGAAGAAAACAAAAAATAACAGTGAAATTCATAATTTTGGTATAGTTTAAGTGAGTATGACATTTAATTACTAAATTTCAATTTGTGTTATTGACTTGTAATTTTTAAATATTTAATTAATCTTTTAAGGACTTATAACTGCGAGTTGTTGTTTTCTTTTATATTTATGGACTATATGTCTATATAAATGTCATGATCATGAGATAATTTATTGATTTTACATAGTTTTATGATCTTATAATTTAAATATAAACAAATGTGTGATGACAATTATTTTTGGATGGTTTAAAAAAAAGTCATGTTATTCATTTTAAAAAGCAAAATATGTAAAGAAAGACATCCTATTGACTTAAAAAGAAAAAAATTATAATAATGTAAAATATTGTTTTATTATTCTACATAATAATAAAATGTACATAGTAGTATACTTAATATGTTCTGATGCTTTAAATAATCAAAATTCATAGAGATACATTGGCTTAGTCCCCCCAAAATGTATGACAGGCCCCCCCCCCCAATTTTTTTGATTATTTAAAATTTTATGATATTTAAGCATGGGATAATGAGATACATACTAAATAATATTAGTGGTATATGATGCAGAGAATTATTCAAAAGTATATTGTACAAATATAAAATAATATTGCTATAGTTTATTTTGAAATTCCTAAAATCCTACATAATTAATAATAATATTTTTATCTAATAAATGTGACGGTGGAATATTGAGGCGGTTCACTGCGACAGCGTCTAATAATCGAACTCCCGATATTTCCGACTATTAATAAATAATAAAATGTTGACACCTGCAGAAATGGCTGAAATTGTATCATCTAACACTTCTTCCAAACTTGTATAAATTGTTGAACATAACATAGATTATACAATTCCTATTAGCAGTGCTACTTGTGAAAGAGCATTCTCTGCTATGCTGCGGGTAAAAAATCGGCTACGTTCAACAATGTCACAAGATCGCTTTTCAAATTTAGCTTTATATTAAGCATTGAAAGAGATTTAACTAATAAAATAGACAATGATACTGTCTTAGAACATTTTATAGGTAACAATAATAATAGACGGATAGATCTAATTATGTAAATTACAAATTATAATCTATGAGATTATCGATGATGTCATAATATTTAAATATTTTATGTAAAACATACTACAATATAGAAGTAGGTACATGATTTAAAATAATATAGTACAGTAATAATATTTTATAATTGTTTTTATTTAATTAATATAATTATTGTTCTAATGTTCTGTGGCTGCGGCAATGGGGGTATGGAGGCAAAGCCCCCCATGGCTCATTATGACTAAATTTATTTGTAGGGCTTCAGCCCCCCAAATATTTTAGACCTAGTTGCATCTAAAATTACATTAAACTTAATACATACTCTCAAATACTTTTTGTATTTCGTAAGAATAAATTCACCTTGGGAACAATATTTTAAATTTTAATAAATAATTATACCACGGGTCACAGTTTTTTGTGTATTGCATTGTTTTTGGATTTTTTTTAATTTATCTTTGTTTTGGTTGAATCTTAAATCCTATAAATTATGGAGAATAACTATAAAAATAAATGATCATTACCTATTTAAAAGTAATACACCTGGGCGGGAATTTACCGACCAATCAAAAGAAGTGCAATTCGTGTGCATAGTTCGTCAATATTTGGAAAATATATCAATATACCATATTATTAATTCATCATGATATTAAAATCAATATCTAGCCTATCAAAAGAAAATAGTCTCGAGTGCCGCGGCCATACTTGTAATAAATAATTTACTGTTTAATTGAACTATGCTACCATCACGGTAGTACCTAGGCACTATTTTTAATTTTTTTTTTTCAACCACGAACTAGGGTAACAACAAAGATTTGGTAATCATTTAAACCGTGTTAACTGATAGTGTGATATTTTTGACACTACTCAATTACTCAGATAGTCAGATCATAATAATATACAGTATACACAATTATTATAAATCATATTAATTTAATTGTTTTATTTTCTTGATAATTAAACATTTTATATGAAAATCAAGTAATTTCAAAGATTATTTATCTGCTTATTGAGTAATTTATTGTCTTTTGATTTCTGATAAGTAGGTAAGTAATAGTGTTAGCTATTGTTTTTCAATTGATTTATAACGTTAAACGTTTTCACTTTTCCAGTTGGATAAGATGACAAGACATGCTAGGAATTGTACAGCAGGTGCTGTTTACACATACCATGAGAAACAAAAAGACGCTTCTCAGTCTGGCTATGGAACTCAAAACGAGCGTGTCGGCAAAGATTCTATTAAGAGCTTTGATTGTTGTTCATTGACATTACAACCCTGCAGAACTCCAATTGTTTCGTGAGTTATATATTAGTAATAAGCATTTTGCCAATTATAAGCTAAAGTAAAATGTTTGATCTTTATTTTGTTATGTAGTCCTGAAGGCCATTTATTTGATAAAGAAGCTTTATTGCAATACATGATTACCAAAAAAAATGAATACTGTAGAAAACTGAAAGAGTATGAAAAACAGAAACACAAAGAAGAAGAAGAATTAGCTGAACTAGGTAGAGCTGAACAGCAATCTAAAGTGAATGATTTTCTTAAAAGAGAAAGTATGGTGAAAAAACAAAATGATATTTACAAAATGAAATCTCAGAAACGATCAGAAAAAAATGTATCATCTATTTCGAATATGGCTAATGGTTTGGATAAGCAGCTGCCAAGCTTTTGGGTACCATCAGAAACACCTGATGCTAATAAAGCGCCAATGCAAAAACCAGTAAAAACATTATATTATATTACAACTTAGGTTATAATTAAAAAGTAATAATCATAAGACATATTGTATAATATGTATATTATCTCTGAACATCATTATACAATATTTATTTAATACAGAGTTAATTTGTTTGGTAAAAATCACTTTAATTTGATAATTTTCTACGCATTTTAACAATTAATAGTTATTTGTTTTAGAAAGTTTTGTTTAATGTTATCCAGTTAGATGTTTAGATTTTATACAATTATATTGCTACTGCCATTGTCAAAACAGGGTACTGATTTAGTTGAGCTCCACCTAGAAAGCATTCCCCCTCCACATAGGTTTAGTTGACTCCTGCGTCCTGCCTTTAAAATTTCATTAATATGTTTAAATTTTGTGTACTATTAATTACTGATGTATTATATTTATTTATAGCCCAAAAATCTTGATAGAATCTATACTATATTATTTAATTATTTAAATTAATTGCAAACAAATTAAGTGTTATATTTGACAGTGCAATCCAAACAGACAATAAATCGTCTGAAAACTAATATTGTTTATTCAATTTGTTGTTATAAATAACTATTATATTAAATTTGAAATTAAATATGAAACAATGTGTATGAAACTATGAAATCGCATAATAGAATATTAATTCATATAATAATATGTATAATGTTATCATGTTCAAGAATCTAGTGCTGTGGCACATGCAAAACCTGAGTGGTAAGGTTAGGTGGGTTTAGCCAGTGGGGTAATACTTTCTTAGAAGGGATCAATCAGACCAGTGCCCAAAAAGTGTTCATTTTATGAACTGAGCATTATTGAAACTAGAATATTCACAAGGGTTTATTTAATATTTAAATTTCTTTTCTTAATATTAATTGATGTCCGAAGATGAAGATTACATAATTTAGAATTAATTGTTATTATTTTTTTATTTTGCTAACAATCTAATTGGATTTAATTTGTATGTTTTCTGTTTTGAAGGATAAGACAATTTATTGTCCTATGAGTGGCAAACCATTGAAGTTAAAAAATTTTGTGGATGTTAAGTGGACATTAGTAAATGACCCAAGTGATAAAAAATCTTTGGCAATTCGGGAAAACCGTTACATGTGCGCAGTGACCCATGACATATTAAGTAATGCCGTACCTGCAGCTGTTATTCGTACAACGTATAAATCAATCACATTTTAAACAATATGTCAATATATCAGTATTCTTTAAATATAAAGTGTTAATCTATGTTTTTAGAGGTCATGTGATTACAATGGAATGTTTTGAGAAACTAATTAAAAAAGATTGGCTACATCCTTTGAATGGAGATAAATTAACAGAAAAAGATATCATACCTTTACAAAGGGTAAGGAGTTTATTACTATTATTTATTTTTTTGTATTTTATTCATTTGTTTATTTTATTATTATTAGGGTGGAACGGGATATGCAACAACAAATATGAATTTACAAGGGAAAAATGCAAGACCTGTTCTACAAGCATAAAGGATATTTTCAATTTTAAATGATATTGTTTTACTATAATATATTAAAATAATGTTTGTCATCATTTGAACACAAATTACTGCTATACAATAATATTATTTTAAATTATTTCAATGTGTATGGGATTTATTGTATGTAGCATTGTAGCTTACATGATCTTTTTTTTTTCTATTAAGAAGAATATATTTACAATCTATTTTTACAATAATCAGTAAGTATGATGACAACATTTTATTTATATGGCATTAAGAATATTAGAAAAGGAAGGCCCTCAGTAGTGCCACCTGACAAGAAATTACATTAAGTTAATTACATGATCTAAGTATCAAAAGTAGAAATCATTAAAAAAATTAAAAACATAAAAAGAAAATTGATAACAACTAATTAAAAGTATTGAAAAAAAATTGATAAAGATGATATTGATGGCTGGAACTTATAAGTTGTAACTACTAACTACGATTATAAAGAATCTTTAACTACCAATACTTTATAGTCTATAATCATTACTGTAATAGTGGCACTGGCCTACTGTAATATTTCTATGTAGTTCCTAATGTTTCTAGTTTTAATATGGGCTCATGATTACTGTTTAGGTATTTATCTACTGTGTTTTACTCAAATAGAGGTGTTCGCTTAAATTTATACCATACATCTCAATATTTGGTAAATAATAAAAATGTATGACAAATATATAATTATTGTATACAAAAAAAGATTCTGCTCGAAGATGGACTATATGCAGTTAACCTATAATTAACTAGTAGGTATATTTTATGAATTATTATTACTTATAATTAATCTTGTTATTAGTGGTTATATGTTAATAGAAAAGATAAAATTCATTTTTGTTGAAAAAAATTGTATTTGAAACGAATGAAATGTCACTGTGTATATAAAATATAATAATAATTAATAAACTTACTCTAAATATTTCAAGGACCCACAAATAATGTTTTTAAATAACAACAGAATAAATTCTTTATTCTTGGTTTTAACATGAAATTTTATTCAAAATTGAAGTTAAAAATCTTTGTAAAAAAAACTGTGTTTATATATTGTATTACAGAATTAACTATGTAAGTCGTAGGTGGAACTTTTTTTAAATTTCAATCTGTAGCTATAAAATTTGAACATTTTATACATATTTAATTACACAATAATTTATAAATGTTCAATTCGATACATAAAAAGTTTTAACTTTAAAGGGTTATAAAAAATTTAAGTGGATTTACAATCAACTTTCTTTTAATTTTCACTAACAGTAAATTATAAGGAACCTTGTATTACATTTTCAAAGTTTTTGATCAAGTGAAACATTTTTATCAGCATTAATTTTAAAAAAACTAACAAAAATTAAAAATTCCATGTGTATGTGTATAGATTTATGATTTTTGAATTTTACAATGTAAAACAAAAAGTTTTAATGCAAACATCCAGTAAAAATGTCATGTTTATGTGGTAACTTTTTTAGAGTTATAACAAGATACAAGAACCAAAATTGATTTTGTCTAAAACCTATTTCGCGTAGAAATTCCCGTTTTTCCCTAGGTAATGAAAACAACTGGATTTTAAATTTTAACCTCCCGATTGCATCAATTATATTCACTTTGCCACCGAAAAAGATATTAAAGTGGAAAATCAAATCATGATTTTTACTACTTGTATACACGACAGATACAAAAAATAGTAACACAATATATCATTGTAAAATCAATACAGATTCAGAATCTAAAATAAAATCATACATAATGTACCTACATAAAACATAATTAATAATTTAATAATAGACAAAAACTAAGAATACATTGATTTAGAAATATTATAGTTATGAATTTATTATTATAAAGTATAATTATTGAAAGTTATGGTAATCATCTAGTATTGGCACCTAGTACCTACCTAATGATTACTAAGTTGGTAATTTCGTGCACTTCAGTCTATATTGCTCACGTAGGTATACTAGCATTATTCATAGGTGCAAATAGGTGGGCTTAGGGGGTATTAGCACCCCTTATTTTAAAATTAGTACCCTCAAATAATGATCATGCTTGATGCTTATGTATAAAAAACTTCTTTAAAAAAAAAAAAACTGAATTGACATAACATACGAGTAAGCACGCTTAGTTTTTTTTAAATTTAAATTACGCCTGACTAGTATGTAGATAGGTAAAAATAATTTCAATCTCCCAACAATCAACGCCCCATATACCTACGTAATAATGCACCTGAGTGCCTGACAATGGTTTATTTTACGTGTCTAATAATGTTATGGAGTCGTTTTAGGTACTGACTGTTTTTTTTTTTTTGAAACAGCGAATGAAAATAAACCAATACACATGTAAAAATATGTTAACAACTTGTTTAAAACAAGGTTTAAGAGCATAGATATAGACATATAGTCGATATAGATACTTAATATTAGATTATACTTCACGTAATAAACGATTTATGTTGGGTTGTTTTCGAATTCATATTTTGATGTCTATGAATTTTAATAAAATGGTAAAATATTATGTGTTACGGGTTTGATCGTTTTGTCTAGACATTTCTGTAATGCCATTTAAATATACCAAACCCGCAATAACTCTTTTATATCTTTTTTATTAAATCAAAATATGTGGGTACCTATACGACAGTTGACAGTGTTGACATTAGATATATTAATATTATATTCTGTTACTATCATGTGTGGAATTTGTATGTCTCTATAATCTACATGATGTACCTATATAATATTGTCATATTGATGAGCATACTGCAACATTGAATCGTGTTCTTTTATCATAATATCGTGTTAGGTAGGCCGTAGGCATTAAATTCGATCATCAAATTTGATTTGTAATGAATATGTAAATATAGCCAATATAGGTAGGTAGGTAGCTAAAATAACTACTTAATATTATTTGAATTGTTGAAGAATTATGTTAATGCAACATATAATATAAATACTTACATAGGTACTATTATATAATATAGGTAACGGCATTACTTACTATATGTATATGGTTATATTATTTTCCTAAATAACCATGAGGGACTTTATACCTAAAGTTGGTATTTTGAATTTTGATTTTTGGTAATGTTGAGAGTTAATAGCCAAATATTGTGATTTTTGGGGTAATTAAAATATAAGACGATGGCGGATGGTTTTTTTTTTAAATTTTTGGACGCGGATGAAGAAAGTGATATGGTGTAGATGGCGATATATTGCGTAAATAAAATTAAAATATCTACATTAGAAGTTTACCTACATGATTTCTATTTATTTACCAAGAAAATACAAAACACTACGTAAAATAACTTGGTCGATACTGTGTGTAGTCCGTAAACTTCTCTCGGTGAGTGGGACTCATCACTGCGATTAGAGATTTGCAAATGGTGGATGCTTATGCAGTTAAATATTTTTTTAGCTTAAGAATTAAAAGTTGCAGGATAGGATAGAAATTAGTTTGTTAACCTTAAGAATACAAAGAAAAGATATTTATGTAGCGTATATTTGCATATTTTTAATGATTTTCCTTTCAAAGCATGTTTCTATTATTTTAGTTCATGTTTAGAAATATTGTTGCGTATTTTGATTACATTCATATTATATATATTTTATAGCTATATAACGACTTTTCAACGGTGAAATAAAAGATATAATTAAATTTAAGATTATTTAAATTTTAATACAGATTTCAAAAGTTCAATGAAGTATATTCGGTATAGTATATGAAACATTTTCTCACATTTTAATATGTTAATGCTTTAGGGCAGGGGTCGGCAATAGGCGGCCCGCGGGCCATGTCCGGCCCGCGGAAGGGAAATAACTGGACCGCCAAAAATTATCTTAATTTTCCCATATATCCTATGTATCACTCCCCCTCCGTTCATAACAAAAATTAAACCAATATTGAAATCGATTTCATTAGGCGCTGAGACAATAATAACGGTTTATGATTATCTGTATTCTGTGTTGTTGTTGAACGTGCCACAGTCACGGCTGCGGGCCGAGTCGCTTGCATTCGCGCGCGCGCGTGTGTGTGTGTGTGTGTGTGTAAAATACAATATTCAGAGGCGATCTATTTTTATGAATTTATTAGGAAATTACGATAGCGTTCATCGTATACCGATGTTTATAATAAAAAATGACGTTTTTAAAAAACCGATACCGTTCAAGATTAACAGATCACCACCTTGAAAACACTTTACGCATCAGTTGTTCTCCAAGAGTACCAGATTTTAAAAAATTAGCTCAAGAAAAGAAATGTCATTTTTCTCATTAATACAATTTTGTTATTATTAGTATGAATGTATAATTACTTTATAAATAATTAAATACTTTGTCTTAAAATGTGTTTTTAATACAAAAATAAATACATTAATGATAAAATTAAGTTTAAGATTTTTTTGGCCCTCGAAATTTTTTTTTTTTAATATTTGGACCGCCATATAAATTAATTGCCGACCCCTGCTTTAGGGTAACATAAAACTGTATACCTACATCTGTAGAAATCTTTCTATACCAAACCCTTTTGATGTGCCTATTTTTATTTAAATCATTAATTATACTTGGTTAAATACTCAAATTTATATTATAGCGCAGAAAAATGATTTATATATTTTTTATGTTTTTAAGAATGGATATTATTTGGTATCGTGTTATTTTTTTATATATTTTGATGTTTTAGCGTACAATATTATATTGATATTTTATAAGCATATAATTATGTTTTGTAATCATGAAATATATTACCACATAATATGTAGCCGGTCGTCGGTGGGTGTTTTGGGTGTTCAAACATTCCCCGAGATACTCGTGTTTGGTTTTTGTATGATTATTTACTTATTCTATTTTAATGTTAATTTTATTGTCATATTATACTTTAATAGACAAGTATAATATATTACATTGTGTTTGTGAAAATCCGACTAAATAAAAATAAAAATGTAATACTGTCAAATTAAAACAATTAATATAATATAGAGAAGTTATAATCGTGCAGATATTCTAAACATAATGGTTTAAAATTCACGAAAATTGGATTTAGCTAGTATTCTAATTTTTATTTTTGTTATATCAATGGTTATATTAAAAAAGTATTATAGCTAATTTTTATAAAAAAATCGTATGTTTATTAAAAAGAGTTCTACTTTTCAATAATTTATTTTCAAAAACATCCCCCTAAACTTTTTTCTGCATACATCACTGACTACTATCTGCAGTTGCTGATTTGGTTTTTCACCTAAGTTAGTGTGTGTGTGTGTGTGTGGGGGGGGGGGGGGGGGGGTAAATACACTAGGCTTATTTATAATTTATTATATTTTATATAAAAAAAGCAATTTTATTAAAGTAATAGGATAGGTAGATACGTACTATTTTACACATTTAACTATAGATCAAAATATAAATTAATTTTCTTCGTGGATACAAGAGTATGCAACGGCTTTAGAAAATTATGGCCCTGGCCCCTATTTCCTTCCCCACCCATACAATGCGTCAATGCCACTATGGATGGGTACAGGTGGTATAACGTAACAACTTTAGTAATTTTACATGCAACAATATAATTATTATTATTAATCAATAGACTTCTATATTATACATTTTATATTTTTATATAAAAAAATGTAACTTTCCATTATGCATTAATCAATGGTCAGTCAATATTATACCAAGTATAGGTACCTACTTAGTTAGTACTTACAGTGTGGTACATCGTTCATCTAAAATAATATTATGAGAAGGTATCGATATTATTTAATTATTTTTACCTTATCTTGAATAGATATTACAATATTAAATCATAGTAAATAGGTACTCGTAATACATAATAGATGGTACGATTTTGATAGATTCTCGCTGGTTGGTGTAGCATAATATAGTATAGGTAGTTTCCGTATGATATCTGTACTGACCTAATGTGGTCACGCATTTGAGATCTAATATATTAGTAGGTACATCCATACCTATAATAATATAACGTATGACCTTCGTTTATGCCGTCAGAAAGAACGGGCGGCCGAAAAAGGGATCTGTATGATGTTCAATACAGAGATAGTCCTTGAAAACGGAGAACCCATTATTTAAACCTCCTAATAATCTCTAGCCAGCGTGATCGTATATGTATATAATCGTCACATCCCCACAGTGCATGCGCACCAACTACTTCAGCAACAACCCGTTTTTGAATAAGTACACCAAATCCTGCGATCGACCATCACAGGACATCTTATTCACGAGCTGCAGTGACGATCGGTGCGGTTTTTGATTTCGATATGAAATCCATTTGAGTATACGTACTTTGTGTCCAACTACCTAATCATCCCACTACACCATACAGTCAGCTTTGAGCCAGGTAAAAACATATTACATAATATTAATATATTTTACATGTATACAATCGTAGTATATTAGGCGTATTTGACAAATTCTCGAATACTCATGATCTCGATATAGTCCTTCGAACATCCGGAGACCGAAGGAAGGTAATATTTTTTTATCTATATGGTAATAACGTAATACCTGAGTCTTATAATATTCTCCAGCAGTCAGTACTTAATGATTTTAAATAGTTGGAATCATCTAGGTCTTAAGACCTTTTTTTTTTTCGTGCAGATATCGACGACGCCGCCGGAACTGCTAGCGCATTACGTCGACAGCGTCGTCATCGTTTATCACATAAAACAAAATGTATATAAAAATATAAGATACGTCAAGTAATGCGACTATTACAAGGTCTTAAGACCTGATTAAACATGATTAAATAAAACATACAAGCTCTTTTTTATTCTCTTATTTTTACGTTAATATACAAACCTAAGTATTTTTTCTACTATATACCAGTTACACATAACACATATACACAAAGAAAAGTAGACATTATTGTAAAATCAATTCAATTATAGAACTCCGTTAAAAAATTTAAAATTCCACAAATCAAAACTTGAATGGTGAATGGTCGCTTTGTACGGTACATTGTTTAAAATGTAAAACTTGGAATACGGACATTATGAAACTTATATACATAGGCATACCTACATATTACATGGTCCGGTAGGTGGTGACTGGTGAGCATACTTAGCGAAGTTTGTTGGAACCCTACAAGGTTTTAACTTATAAGTTATAAAACAAAACGTCATATTCGTTTGAAGTACCTACCTAACTGCTTGCATTGGTCCTCAATAAACAATAACAATATTATATTGTGTAAACATCGATTGCGATGGATTTGGGGCTTGTAAAGTTGTAACTCTTTTTTATTTTTATGAAACCCTCGTGGTGCATCGCCGCATCGGAATTGTACTAGAATTCAATTTGTATTATATTATACTACCTATATTTACCAACCACTTTCTTCATCTCCTATGAATAATGGGCGTAGGGCGTATATTTACACGGCGTACCTATTGTTGTAGCTCACAGGAATATATTATTGTTATACACACCGCGGTTGCACTTGCGATAATGTTTTGTTTTGTCAAATGTTAATTAATAATCAGTAATGACTTGGAACAACCGTCATCGCTGTAACACTATATTATTATACATCTGTAACTGCTTAATATAATAAATATAATATACATATAAAGAGTGTCGGCCATTTTTGCAATTAATTTCTCACAATTAATATTAATAGCACAGGTTATAGTAGTATTGCAGCGGTGTGGGTAGGTGCTTATATTGTATCCAGCTATAGCTAGGCAGGGCTTCACGCAGCCGACGTGTTTACTATAATTACTAATTATTACGATACTCACAATATTATTATATATCATTACGAGGACAATTTGTATTGTGATGTAAGGTAAATATTTTTGTTTTTTTTTCCCCGAGACGACACGCGAAATGAGTTCGCACACTGTAGGTATATACTGGGAAATTAGCTCATTATTTTTCCACCTGACCACCGAACGACGAAGACGACCAGGCGCTTATTACTATAATACATATAGTACGTATATACCAGATACCAGTCGTGTTTCCATAGGTCATCCCCATCGTGCGGGCTTGCCTTTTTTGTCTTATGATTTACGAATCCATCAAAGTGATACCTAACTATATTATATACTATACATAACTATCTATATATCAATTATGTTTACAGGGTGCTCACTTATTAGCAGTCTCGTCATCTCGTTAATAAACATACAAGTAAACACTATTTGCCTAGGGTAGTTCGTAATTTTTATGCGTAATTTTTATATCTACTAAAATTATTGATGCGATCATTCAATAATTTTTTTAGGCGTTGAGAAATGTGTGTACAATTAAAAAATATCAGCTATATGTATAGATTATACACATTAGTTATACAAATAATAACATAATATTAGCCGATATAAAAAACATTTTGTATAATAATATATTAATATAATTAAAATTATAAACATAAATATTTATTATACTTATATAAATATATTAATTTTATACCTACAATTTTTTAATCGTTTTAAAATGTAAAAAACACTTGTGCATTTATTGTCTGTTGACTGCCAGGCAACTAGTTTACGCTAATAGAGTACTGCAATAATAATTTTAAAAATACAACACATTTTAAATTAAGTTACCTACGGTCAACAAGGATAAATACGGAGAGACAACGAGACGACTAGACACCCTGTTTAATGTTAGTACTTATTACACTGAGTTCAATGTTCTATATTATCTATAATTTTCAGTCCACATAGTGTTTATATAGTTAATAATGATATATATACATTATAAACTATATGACGTATCTGTACATATAGTAAAATATATATGTTGAATTTTCGATAAAATCACGTAATTATTATGTGCTGCCTTTGAAAGAAAACGTACCAGAAAGAGGGGAACTTTGTAGGAAATCGAAATGATGCTCGGGAAAAAAACTTAATAATAATACAAAATATTAGGTGTATAAAGTCTTATGTTATGTACAACTGCCGTCTGTGTCCAATTATTTTGTTGCGATCAGTCGATCTCAATTATAATTATATGATACGTAACGCACCATGACGTACTCACGTACTCATTACAATTTTCAATATAGGTATAATTTACCCACTATACCTATATACAACAATAGCGATTAGTATGACAGACGCAGCGAATTTAGCTGCACGTTGTCTCCGTTACAAAACGGACAGCAGTGACATTGCACACACCAAACACATTCAACAATGTGGAAATAATGTGCACGCGGACTTGCATCGGATCATCTCTTTGTCGCCGTGTGCGCGAATAGTGAATATACCGTATTATTATATCTTTTTATTTTTGGATTTATTCCCAAAACCGGGATTTCCTATATTTTTTGCTCATATACCTACACAATAGACGGTGGGCGATGGCTTTAATGGCCTATCATCAGTAATGATGGCTATAAGTTGAGTATAAGCAAGTCGCAGGTTACACAAGTTATAATATTGTAAGCAGGTACTGTCAGTAATAATCACTAATCACGATTTATATATATATTATGCTTGAATTCAGAAACAAATGTGGCAAGGATAATATGACGAGCGCCGTCGGTGCTACAGGAGTTCAAGAACCATTGATGCACAACTTCAACACGACGCGTGGTTTATTTTACACAAAATTATGTAAAATTAATACCACTTTGTTCACGTGAGGCTTTTTATTGTGATTTGCGGATCTTTAAGTTTTGGCATAGTACAATTTTTTTTTTTAATTTAAATTTATACACAAAAAGAATTTGTAGTCATAAGAACGAAAAAAGTCATTGGAAAATAAAATTCGGTACCTTATATTGTAATATTAAATAAGACGCGAAACTGCAGATTTTTACCAAAACGAACACGGAGCATCGAATACCTATTAATATTTAGCTCTCATCAGAAAAATAGTTCATTGAAATCCCACCCATAACTTATGGCCCAGTTCATGTTTATTATTATGAACGTGAGTAAATAAAATATAATGCATGTGCAGAAAAGTATTCAAGTAGAAATACGCATATGATGTCTAATGAAAAGTGTTCGCGGTCGAGCTAGTGAACGGTGAAATGAAAATATATTATAATAACTAATAAGACGGTCTGAGGTCGTGCACCATAATATATTTATTTTAATATTAATATGTGTGTATGCACGATACACTCATACACTTCGACGGACCATCGCACGCCGTCTGAATCATTATTTATCAATCGAGAGAAAGAAGGTGATTTATTGCCTCCAGATAATTGCAATGAAATAAAAATAATAGCATGAACTTTGTACTGGGAGTAATAACTTTTTTTTTTATCGTAATAACGTTAAAATGTAAAAACATCTTTTTAATAAATTGATAATTATTTACGTAGGCTTATAGATCTGCGTGGGAGCTGTATCAAAACATTGTATAGGTATTTATTATACGAGCAGAGCGCGTCAAGCAGGCGAGAGGTGGAGGGGCAGTATAAGAAATGTTGTTTTATATGGATTGAAGGCCAGCTTTTTGTGTTTTTTGTTGTTTTTGGGTGGTTAGAGGCCCCCAATTTTGTATAGATTGATTGTCTTATTTGGTGAATACACGATACATGGACGGGTGGCAGTTTTGTGATGAACAGTTCCCACCCGTTCCTGGTTTTTGAACAGGAAAAAAAAAGGTATTTATTATACGTAAGACATATAACTATACTATATAAAGTATTTATGATATATTTACTGCAGTAATGGCATACTTGGATTTGATTATGATAGTACGGGGGAGAAGGGGGTACTTATTTTTATTAAAATATATAGTTACTATCGTATATTATATATAATATGTATACAAATGTTTATTATATTTGTCTATATAATATAAAACATTAACGTACATATAAAATATAATATAGGTAATACCAATTAATGATGATGTACCTTGTACTTATATGTACAATAGATGCATAATTAATTTAAAATGTTATCCTATAGTCTATAAAAATTTTATGTAGGTTATAGCTTCATTCTTTGAGGCAAATATTCAAAGTTACTTTTTTCACTGCAGTAAATCCTTATTTTCATTTAACATCCATCACATAGCTGTAGTTATTTTCTGATAGTAGGTAATTGGTTCCTATATTAACACGTTTTTAATATTCTTTAGGTTATAAATTATAAACGAATTAAATAAATTAAAAACATTAAAAAACTATCAAGGTGAAAAAAATGGCAATGAAAATAATATTAATGCAATTATTTAAATATTTAATACAAAAAACGTTTTTAGTAGGTACCTATGCTAGTATATTTCTAGTTTTTGTATGTATAAAATACGATTTTAGTAGTGACAGTGAAGTATTAATTGAATGTCATCATTCATTATAATTATTTTGTGGTGTGGTGTGGCTGTTTCCACGTTCAATTGTGGAAACGCTCCTCGTGTACGTACCGGCCGGTGTTCCTATCTTCCGGATGGGTAGCCACCCAGGATTTTAGCAATAAATCCTTGCCAGATATACAACACGTGTTCCAAACTAACTCCTCCCTCCCTATTAATGGCCATAGTTTTTGGTCTTATGATCAATAGTAATAATAATAATAAAAAAAATACTATAGTTAGGTATAGTACGAATAGGTTAGGTATATGGTTTAATATGCATAGTTTTTAGTTTAATTGACTTTATTCTATTTAATGTGGTATTTATTTTTTACTTTTTTGAAAACATTTTAGATTTGAGGACACTCGTGAGTCGTGGATGTTTCATAGAGTACTTACAGGTCCCTCATCGGGTACACAGCACACATCTTTATAATATAATATCATATAATATACCTACTATATACAACGAATATCATTGAAAAACTTATTTATTTGGGCGCTTTAAGTTCTGCAAAACAAATATAATATGATGGTTACTTGGATTGTCGAGTGTGCTATTGCAGTGCACTTATGTATAGGTATTATGGGATATGTGTATGTATAGGTATTATTATATATTAAGTTATACTGCGTGGCTAGTCGTGCCTACACTGTTTTGTGGGATATTTATATTTATATTATACATCTTCGTTCTTAAAAAAGTGTTACCATTATTGGACGGCTTCTTCAACTCTAACCTTTCGAGCGATTCTCATGTATAAATCTCTTCAGTCTCAATTAAATACTCTCATTGTAAAAATATTACTTACATACCTATCACCTATTCGTATTTTATATTCTTTAATATATGTAAAAAATTATAAAGGGGTAATGCACCGTGGTAGGTACAGTAGGTATACCTAAATATAAGTAGTACTTAAGTACTTAATTATAAATATAATTTCGATATATCGTATACCTAATTATGATGTTATTAAGTTATTTATTTGTTATCTATGCCGTTAACGCAGAAGAATTATCAAGTTGTTTATTATAAGTTATTACAAACTCGCGCGCTATTATTATTTATTATACAGTGTACAGTGTACACGTCTTATAATGTGTATGCACAATAAAAACACGAATTTGAACGAACTCGATAAGGCTGATCGTCAGTGTAGTAGTTATTACTCTCCGATAACAGTGGGCACTTATATAGTTATACATTATATATATATATAGTATACATGATGATATAAACGCATTAATAATGTTATATTATATTTTGTGTTATTGTGATGAACGAGTCGAATGAGTCGAATGAGTCGATGATGGCGGTACACGGCGCGCGGACGAAAAATGATATAGATAAGTGAGCGAGTGTTTGGAGAAGACCTTTCGTCGTCGTACCTACACAATATTCGAGTGTGTATAAATGTTTAAAAATGTGTTGTGTGTACATAGGCTGATTGCGTGTACGCGCCACGCGAAACGATAATATTATTGTAATAAGTACGCCAGGCCGGCAGAAACGTGATCGTCTACTGTTTATTAGGTGTTATAATATATTCGTATAGGCACCTATTGAGTTTTGATGGAGAACAAAAAATTAAAACATAAATTACGATTTCTGACTGCAGCCGCCGCCGTCCTGCCGACGTTTTTCTCTCGGTGCTCGATACGTCACCGCAGAAGCCGATAACGGACGTATTATAACCATATTATTGTTGATGTATGTGATACAATATTATATATACTCATATAATTAGGAATTGGTGAGTAGTGCATAATTTATTCGCATGTTATATACACACAATCACTAGCGTAGGTACACAGATATTATTACTATCTATTGGGTATAGTCATAACAATTTTGAGCTCCAATCCGTGTTTTCGATGGGATTTAGGAGGAGCAAAGGGAAACATAATGTTTTAAACTTGTAGGATTCATTATATTTTACTTTCAAAAATTCACCATCGATTGCACATGTTAACTATTAAAAATATTATTTTATATTATTTTTTTTTTCAAATTTACAATTATGAATTGTAAATTGCAATACTGCGAGTACCTAACTAGTACCTACTGTCGAACCCATATCAAGAATTATCCTCGAAAGGTAAACTATATATTAGCATAGGTGTTTGCAGTCTTCATTCTAGGAGAGGCAATTACGTGTAAGGAAATTGTAGGAGGTCTCGGAGGGGAGTATTAGCCCATCAAAATCGTCAGAATCTCTTAAATTGAATATCATCAGTAAAAAATTAAAATAATTAATAAAAATTGTATTATTATTATTATCTAATATGATATTAGTCGTAATTTTAAAAATGTTAATGACTCCGGTTTAGGCTCGGATCTTGTTATACTAACATCATAGTAACATAATCAAGAGCCTAAGAGACTGATCTATCCTGACTTTTGTACCGTGGTGTCATGCAATGTTTTGTTTTAACAAATTCAGTTTTCGAAGCTTTCTTTTACAAGAACAAATTACAATGCTTGTTTCTTAATTTGAAACAATAATATGTTAATGCTATTAAAACATACGAAAAATTATTATATTATATTATTTGCAATTCAATCAATTTATGCATAACTTAAAATTGAGTTATATAATTTTGTTAGATTTTGTTTGTTGATGTTTTTTTAACATTTATACTATAGTTGTAATGTTCTTCTCTTTATTGTTGTATCAGATATGCAGTGTTTAATTCTCATAACCATAACCTCATATTTACTGTATTTTGTTTATATAAATAATAAATTATTAACCGTAAAATCCACGCCCGAAAACGACTGCAGGATAAAATTCTACCAGGACAAGATCAAAATTCAAAAGCCAAATCAAAAAGATTGTTTTAAATTTTAATATATTTTTAGTATCTTCATTCTAAAACAGTATAACCTGTGTATAAACTTACATAGAACTTCATAAATGGATCTCAATAAAATTGAGTCATGATTAATATGCGTGGCATTAAATTAATTATAGTATTAAAAAATTCTCAGCAGGTGCCCCAATGGCCCTTTGACTCCCCTGTTGGCGCCGCTGACTACACTTCAATTCATATAATTTGCATATAGCCATTATATCATTTTTATCCAATCGATGTTAGTGTGTTGTGAAATTATTGTGCTTTATTAGAAAGCAATTTATAATAGTTTCATCTTTCTTTTTTAGACCTTGGTTTTACAGTAGGTGTTAAATTCTGATTTTTATTGAATTTAGTTTTTTTTGTGTTTTCAATATTTTTTCCGTTTTCGATTTAAAACAATGAGTTTCTTTCTTTTGGTCTACGCATGTAGATATGTAATATTGTATATGATTTGAATATGACTGAAATTCGAAACGGTACTCGAAATAAAAGCGGTTAAAGGAGAAAAACGTAATACGATTTCACGATTTTATAACATTAATTAATTACGGACGACGTTTTCTACCAGAAATATTGCTTCAAATAAAAAATGACAAGAGATATTTTGTGTTGTATTTTGAATTTTGTTCCTTAAAGTTCGGACAATTTTTGAGCTATTTATAGGCATTTTAATTTTGGGAATTTTTTGTTGTAATTCGGTTAAAAACATTCGTACAAACTTGAAATTTGGGTTGTTTACTTATATTAGCCTTACCTAGACATAGTAAAATTTTCAAAACATTTGAGCGTCTTTTTTCTTTTTAAATTTAAGATTTGAAAATTTTTAATAATCTATAATATATCCTAGACAGATAAACCGTCTCCGCTCAGAATCGTTTTTCGTATACAATGATATAATATCATTGGATTCAAATTTAATTCCATCCATTACAGTAACCCACTTGTAACCTACTGTACAGAAGATCGACATCCACAACTTGCCCTCTTTTTTATAAGCATTTAAACTTTGAATTTTAACAACATACGTAAAAATCACGAAAATTCACAATTTATTTTATGCTTGAAATTCATAAAAAATTTTCCTTTTATATCTAAGATTTGAAAATTTAATACAAGACTCTTAACATATTTTTACAATAGCAGTTAAAAAATACATAAATACATAGTGATAATTTTTTTTTTGTCGTGTTTATTAACACCTAATAATATCTATTATCCAAATACTTGTGAAAATTTTAAACATATTGTTCACTATAATATGAGTGTGGTGTAGATGCCTTACAAGAACTAGGTTATATTATTAATACGTCCAAGATGGGAATATAATATGGAATGGTCTTTTACAAAAAAAAAAAAAAAACAGTAACTATCCTGTTTATTTGTTATACTCTTTACTCGTTTATATCTAACTACGAGCATCTATGTCGGTATTTACATAAAATATAATACATATAGATAAATACACATATAACTAAATGTATACATGATATTATACGTATGTTATATTTCAAAAAGACGAGCTTTCGAGCAATTTTATAGGTTAACCCTCCTACAAATTGTAAAAAAAAATAAATAGTTTTATTGACATAGTCATGTACCTAACTCATGTAAGATTAGTTTGTTAATTAATTTTAAAATACCACCTCTCACGGGTCTATTAACGTGCCTGTCTATATAGCAGTACCTATTGCAGTAATATGATGTACCTAACGCATTAGAAGTTATATAATATAAATTATATATTTAGAAACGGATAGGCTTGTGAAGTTATACTGATCCCAAAATGTCACTTTATGGTTCAATAATAAGAAAAAGAAATTAAATGTCTCAATATTAGGTTTAAATTCAAATTTAAAGTTCATACCTATATTTTCCATCGATCACTTTGTAGAATAAAACGATATGCACTTTTTTTTACAAAAACTAGAAAATTGTTAGATATTTGTTAGAACTCATTGCATGTATAAATATACTTAACCTAACATTTATAAATTGTATTATAATTTAAATTTCTCTCTCGGTTTTCGTTCTAAATGTGATTTTAAATCCATTTACAAACCGTGATATAGCTTGTATTTATATATAGCTAATTAGTACTTACATAATGTAGTTATAAAACATGTTATTACATAATTACGTTTATGTATAGATTTTGTTCAGCCCACCAATATTTGCTCGGTATTCGGTAGTTCTCAGACCAATCTGAGCCTGGTTGATAGTTACATAATATTATATTATTATACTCTATCGTTCTGATGTTGTATTAATACTTTAATAGGTATATTAAAGATTGAACTGTTTAGGTCCATAATATGGTACTATTGTCATATCATTATTTGCCAAAATTGTATAAATATATGTCATATTCAATCAGTAATCTCATATGGTTTTTAACGAACTGTTACCTATATACCTATGAATCCCGCACTTTTTTATTTTGAGTAATGTTTATTTTATTTAACTGTGTCATGTATCAAAAACACGCCCCATACCTGGATAAATATTTTTTACCATTAACTATATGTAGGTACCACATGCATATATAGATGATTCTGTACACGGTTTTAACATAAAATTAGTGATGGTTCTAAAGAGACATTACAATAATTATAATATTACAATTAATACACTTAAAATCAATTTTATAGTAATTACAAATTACAATATAATTTGTAAAGATTGAATAGAATAATGAAAGTTGGTATTCGTGATTGAAATGACTATCGTAAAAAAAAGAAAAAATTAACATTTGGAATTTTTTTTATGTTTAACAAAGTATATCTTATTTTTATTTTTATTGTATTATATTATTCTTCATGATTTGATACTTACATCTCTATAGTGATAGCCAATAAGCAAAATAGAAATAATTTACACGTAATTATATGTATAGCCGTATAGGTTTACTAATTTTTGCATATTATTGTATTTAACAAATACTAAAATAACTGTAGTTGAGTGATTCTATTACCGATGAAATATTTTATAAGAAAGAAATACTTTTTTTTCAGCTTTAATTTACTTATCTAATATGTTCTGTTATATTTCATATTATACCGTGGGTTCACCAATTTAGGGAACACTGCATTTCTGGGCTGGATTATGTTTAGTGTAGGGTCAATAATCAATATTCAATAATATATTTATTAGAGTAATAATATCTATAAAATTATTTGTAATTTTTATGTATAGAGATCGTTGATTATTTGTTGAATAGGTTTTTACAGTACATATTTTTTGTAATTTTATGTAAGGAAATGTTATGTTATTGGGATGCATTTGACAGGTGTACCTCCCGCTGTACATTCTAATTATTTGGTTAAGTAGATATCCGTTACGTCTGAATATTTAAAAACAAATATAATGCCAGTGACGTATCACGCATATTATTGGTTTTGTATTTTCCCTTCTGTGTGAGTAACAATAGAAGGGCAGGAATCTCTGGTTCAGACAAACAGGGTGGACATTATTAATTTCCTCTAGGGCAAGTTAAAAATGGATTTCATACTCGAATTTTCCAAAAACTTATAAAGGTGTTACCTCAATTTCAGGTATCATTTACATGAAACAATAATAAATAACTAATATTAATTTTGTATAATATTTCAGGAAAAGATCTAAAATGAAGCCGAGAAAAAGACATTATTCACGGTACGATCAATTATTTAAACATAAATATTATATTAAGTTATGTAATATTACATATTTGTATATAGGTAGGACGTAGGTAGATTGTAAACATAAAAATAAAGTGTTTTCAATCACTTTATTTCTATTAAGGAACATTTAGAAGTTTCTAAAATTTAATATTAATTTAATTTTTATTTGATATACTAGTTAACCTCCAATTTTTTTTTTGTTGATGAAGCTTAATTTTATTATTTAGAAAATGTACTTATATTGATATGCATATTTTATAAACAATGCAAAATAATAATTTTTTATAAAAATGTTAGAACATTTTATTTATAAATATTAATTAATCCTTAGTTAGACAAAACATTATTCATATACTCGTACAGTTAATAGTTATAAAAAGGTTTTTTGGAAAATTTATATTTTCATAATTATTAACAACAATAATTTTAAGAAATTTCAAACTCTAAAAGTATAAATAAAATTAAATATTGGATTTATTAAATACACAACAATAGTTATTCAAAAGTTATTGTAATGTCTTCCTATAGACCTAATACAATATTATAAAGTGACTATTTTAATGCATCACATAGACTACAACAATCTATAACATTATTCAAATGGCTTCTAATATTTTTTCCTTCGCTTTGGTTTTTGGAATGTATATATGTACAATTGAAATCGTGCTAACAAATGACGTAAACACTTGTCGTCGGCCAATGGTAAGGCTCGATCACGTCGCGCAAAACCACCCCCTAGAATATCTCGCAGAAGAGATTCTTCAGGACTATTGGACCTGATACTTACAAGAGTCAGTTGTACATTGCACTTATTTCGTAAAACCTTAGCTTCCTCCAAAATTCAAAAAGTCATAAAATGGCTAGAAATTCGGATTTTGATTCTTATTGTAATAATCTGTTACACGATCATAGTGATTTAATGAATTTCGATAACTTGAGTCATGATGACAGTCCTATGGAACAGCTTGTTTATTATGATTTACAACCCGTATCTGAAAATATTAAGGAGTAAGTAGTTAAATATCCCTAGAAAATCAATGTTTTGTAAATAATTAAAGAAAAAAAAAATAATACAAATAATACAATATTTTTAGAAGTTCATACAATATGCAAAACAGTACCCGACTAGCTTCGTCTACAGCAGATGTAAGTATGGATTTGAGTGGAGATGAACATTACAAAAACAAAAGGAAAGGATCTGCACAGTAAGTATTGGTAATATATATAAATATTCACTATCTTAAGTGTTAATGTATATAACTTTTAATGTGATTTTAAACTTTAAATATTTAAACTGTTATCCTATAACTATATAATATTCCATTGATTGTTAAAAAATTCTAAAATCGTTAAAACGTTAATAATTGTTAAATAATGATTTTCAATTGATAAAATTTGTCAAATTAAATTTTTTAAATCGAGTATTGAACTAAACATGAATTAAAAAAATGGAAATTTGTTATATTTATACTATTTGTGTTCATGAATTACTTTCACAAATTAATTATAAAATAAAATAGTGTTATAAGTTACAAATACTTAATTCAATTGGTACATTATTTATATTATCATAATAATGAGCTCATTAATATACTTTTACAGTAGTTTGTGATATATTATTATATTAACTATATATTAACTGTATTTTATACTGGTTTTTAAATATTGTTGTGATTAATGTTTTAAATCAATTTCATCATTATTGAGTAAAAACTATTAATTTGTATTATGCATTACAATTATATATTGCACATTAATATATCATATTTAGTTTTTAGATCAGTTAAAATGAGTTTGATTATCTAAATATTGAAAATTGAATAATATAATATGCTTAAAAATAGTTAGATATCTATACCGCTTGTTCATTTAAAACAAAACAATTAATATGATTTTTGAATAATATTGTGCAATTAATTTGAAATTGTATCAAGGATATCTAATGTTTTGATTAATGATTATATGAATTTAAATTAATCTAAAATCATTTATAAAACAAATATATTTATTTTAAATCTAATTAACCTGGAGACAGCAGATTTAATTTTTAAGTACTTATGGGATTTATATTTACTGAATCGTAAACATTCATCTAAGTACTTATCATGTTTAAAAAAAAATAATTTAAACAAACGTTTTGGCTATCGGAATATTATTAATTGTCTACATATCTGATATAGGTACTCTCTAAGGTTCTTTACAAGCTTAGCAAAGAAAATTTTGATTTTAAATAATAAGTACATTTTTTTTTTAAATTATTGACACCAATTTATTTATTTGTTTTAATTTTTTTATGTTTATATAGTGGTAGCGATTTTGGCGATGACAACAATGATGATTCAAGGTCTGTTCGAAATGACAATAGCAAAAAGTAATGTTTAAATTTCACTTAAAAATAAAATGCCTTGGATTTTTTTTTTCATAAAGTTATGTGAATTACATTATAAATAAAAATGTTCAAATAGGCTATCTGTTTTACAACGATAGGTGATTTTTTGATTTTATCTAAATATTTTTGTGACATATTCATCATTATATTTAAATTTAAAGATCACTTATCAAACTTCTTTTACAACGTTATTTTATATGAATATTTTATGTTATAACATTTATTATTCTCCTGTCTTTCAGTATATTTTGTAAATCTGTTTTAATTTTTTCAGTGATCACATATCGTATTGTATTTTCAATTTTGAAGTCTACAGGCTGTAAATTAAAATAATATAATTAGTTAATTTCATTCTTATGCTTAACATTTAAAATTAGCTTATACTATAAGTAGTTGGGCAGGTATTGCTAATTTAGAGAAGTATATAAACAAAATATGACTAAAGTACATTAACATATAAATTAACAGCTAATTTGCGTATATTTCTTTATTTTAGACATAATCACAGTGAAATTGAGAAACGTAGAAGAGATAAGATGAACTCATATATTACCGAGCTCGCTAGTATGATACCAATGTGTCATTCTATGCCAAGAAAGTTAGATAAACTGTCTGTGCTCAGGATGGCCGTACAACATATGAAGACAATTCGAAGTACCGTCAATTCATACACTGAGGGTCATTATAAGCCTTCATTTTTATCTGATAAAGACTTGAAAACTTTGATCACACACGTAAGTATACTACTCTTAAAAGTTTTAGGATACGTCTCGATTTTGAGCATCATGTCCCCCTGTCCAAAAAAATTTAAACGGGATGATTTTTGACCTGCGGTTACTGAAAATAGTCAATCTAATGAATCTGAAAATCCTGAAATTTGTTTTAATCCCTTTAACCCAATGTTATTATACGAGTGAAAAAAAAAAGCATGTCTACGAAACAAATAAAAAACAATATTTTACAGTTTTAATATTTAATTATTCAAACCAATGTAATAACCAGTTTTTGTACAATGATGCTTGGGTTTTGACGACAAATAAAATAATTGTGAGTATAATGTGTATGAGACATTGAAATTTGAGACATAAACTGGCGTATTGTACGATTTAATAATGAATCCGCATAAACTAAACCTTTTTAACGGGAAAACATTACCTCAAAACTTAATATTATTTTTGAAGGTCTATTTTTAAATCAAGCTAAAATTGTTAGTCGCTTAATTAGATTTTAAGCAGAACGACGAATACATTGATTTCTAAATGACATATGTTTTCTCTCTATCTACTCATCGCCTTTTCGGACAGTAAAAATTAAAAGTGCTCTGATTTTCTACTTCGGCATCTTTTCTGGTGAGAAAATGAAACTTGTTCAACTAAAAAACGAATCACTGTATGTACTTCATTTTCATCAGATGTTTATATGAATATAAAGATCAGCGTAAATAATACACAATAATTTTTTGTGAGCATCTGAAAGTAACATTTTGACAAAATCATTAGAATTTGAAAATTATTTCAAATTGGAAATTTATAAATATGTTTTTTTTAATATCAAAGATTTAAAAAATTTACACAAATTCCTCATACCGGAAAGACATGGTATTAATTTCTTATGAGCGTTTGAAATTCATATTTTTACGACATTGAACATTCACGTATACTACACGGTTTTATATCATTGAATTCAAATCTAACATATCTATATAGTGACCTACATGACACCCAATGTATGCTGCAGAGCGGTTGGTATATCCACTAGTCCACCCCTTTTCGTAACTATATTAAATATTGTTTTTTGTCACCTTATAGTTATAAATGATTTTAATCTATTGTATTCGACAGTCTTTAAGTGCACGGCCCATTAAACAACATTAGAATTTAGTTCCTTTCTAGTTTTCTACCAAATACGCTTTTTCATTATATTTATATGGGTAGATTAATTGTAAATCTATATAGTTATTCTTATTAGTTCCAAACATTTTTTGCAGACCATATACTAAATTTTTACAACGTGGGTAGAGTATAGACTGTATACCTACTAACGGACTACTTAACTTAAAACATTCTAATATTAATATATTTCAGGCCGCTGAAGGTTTTGTTCTCGCTGTAAGTTGTGATCATGGAAAGATACTTTATATATCAAAATCCGTGACTCAGGTTCTGAATTATATACCAGTAAGTGTGCAATTTTATATGTAAAACAATTAGAATTTTTATATAATCGTAAGATTAACTTTTGTATATAAAATGCAGGAGGACTTGGTCGGAAATAATGTTTTTGATTATATCCATCCGAAAGATGTAGCTAAAGTGAAGGAACAACTCTCCTGTTCAGACTTCGGACCTAGAGATAAATATATCAATTCAAATAGTAAGTTTAAATTATATGTTATTTTATTTTATGTTAATATAAATATTACATAGAAAACATAACAGGTTGTTTTTATTTTTGGAACAGAAATTTTACCGGTGCGTGCTGAAATGATGAATACATCGTCAAAAATGTGTAGTGGAGCTAGGAGGTCATTCTTTTGTCGAATGAAGAGTAAAGTATATGATATAAAAGAAGAAGCAGACACGACTACCGGATCAAAGTATACTCAATCAGGTATAAAAATACATAATATATTTCATCGCGAGTAATGTGTGTCAAGTATTAAATAGGAGATAAACAATTTGTAACAAGTCGAGATAATAACGAGATCAGTACCTACCATAGCTTAAATTAATAACAAAATAATATACCTATACTGTTATTGAACTTTTTAATGGGTGAAATATGTCAACATAACGCGAAGATTGTTTTCGATTACATTACACAAAATGTATTACTAAACTACTAGAGTGTGTTAAGTTTATTAAATTAATAATACATTTTTTTTTACACTTTAGAACTGTATTATTATTTATTAGCTATTAAAAAATTAAAAAGTATTCACAAATATATGATTTGATCATTAAGAATACCTACCAGTTTTTTTGCACAAAGTATACCTTATAAGATTCTTATAAACAATGATAACTATCTATTTACATCTTTAGATAAACGCTATAATGTAATCCAGTGTACTGGTTATCTGAAACCTTGGAAGCAGATAAATGAATGTGAGGATATATCTGGGAAGAGTTTGGGATTAGAAGAAGATAATGATGATAATGGCGTTGGAGCGGATCCTGGATCTGCAAACAATACATCATGTTTGGTAGCCGTTGGTAGAATCATTAATGATTTGTCTTCCTCGTCACTTCTATCGGACATAGTAAAACCGCCATGTTTCACCTCAAAACATACAATTGACGGAAAATTTCTGTCTGTGGATCAACGGTAAACCGTACATGATTAATTATGGTCAATAGTTGTATGCTTGAGCATTTGATACGGTTACAGGGTCACGTACATCGTTGGGTTTTTACCTCAAGAATTATTAGGCACTAGCATGTATGAATACTTTCATCAAGATGATATTGCTAGACTTGTAGATGTCCACAAAGCAACACTTCAAGAGCCTACGCCAAAAGATACAGAGGTAATAATGCACGCAAAAGTATACTGAAGGTTTCGAATTTTAAAGATGTAAATAATATTATGTTTACTATAGATTTATAAATTTCGGGCTAAAAACAAAACATTTGTAAACTTACGAAGTGAATGGAAAAGTTTTCGAAATCCTTGGACTAAAGACATAGAGTTTATTGTCGCAAATAACATTTTGACTAAGTACAAATTTTTCATATAATTATACAAATTTAATATTGGTTTTAAATATAACACTAATTTGTTTTATTCTTAGGCCAGATTTCAAACCCGATAGCAGCAACAAATCAGAATGCTCTTCACAGGGGAAATCACAGAATAACTTTGATAGTTTTACAGAACAACAATTGTCAAAAAGTCAGCAACAGCTGGGTAATAGAGAAATACAAAACTTGATTTCTTCACATATAGAAGCAAACAAAATCGGACGGCACATTGTTGATACTACTTTGGATGTAAAGCAGTCAATTTGTGATATCGAAAGTTCTCCGCAATCTCTAAAGGATACAATAGAAAAATTAGTTAGTATTTATCGAAGCTTAAAGTTAGTTAATAATTTATTAATATATACCTTTTTATTATTTTTTATTCGACAAAAATATTAGATAATATGATAAAATTTGGTGTTGGGACTTAAATTTGAAGTTATGATGATTTTAGGTCTGTGAAATTATACTTGAATTATTAGACATTAACCAAATAGATTTTTGCAATATTAGACATTTAAGACGATACTATTAATTTAATTTTCTATAAATGACAAACTGTTAGAACTTAAAATCTGTAAGGCTATTAATTATAATTTAGTACAACATCGCACATTTACATTACCTACCTGAATCTACTAATACGAAGAAGTTATTGTTAATTTCGCAGAAATAACTTTTCAGTTTTCATAAAAAGAATAATATTTAAAAAAAAATACTTAAACAAAATATTACAATCTAATATTTTAGTATTTTTTAATTTAATGTAAATAAAATAAATAAGGTTTTAATATACATATTTCAAAAATGATTCTAAATGATTACTTATCTTATTACGATAAATCAAACAATTATTATTTATGAAATAGAAAATGATTTTTCTTTTTTTTGAGATATTTAAAGACATTTGAAATATTCACAAATTTACATTTTTATTTTTTGTTATAACTTATAAAATACTACAATTTTTGGAAATACCTATGTTATCGGTATATTTTAATATTTGACATTTGAATCGTATTACCAATAACGGCGAAGCGATTATTTGGATTTAAATTTAACAAACCAGTAACCAGACTTTTGAAATTTTTAAAGAACCAAAATGTAAAAAATTATAAATTCTTTCGTTCAGCAAAAGATAGGCGTCGTATGTAGTATGTGAATAGGTTTTTCTATTAATGATAATATTTTTATAAGTTGTATTAGACTTGCCATGTTTACTGTTGCCAGGAGTCCAACAATGACCGTTTAGAGTTTCTAAGTTCACCATTGGCGATGCTCAACGAACCAGGCACGTTGTCGAGTAATGGTGGCGACGTTGGCAATGACGATACAGTTTCGTCATACCCCACGATCCAGGATGACGTGAATATGTTGAACTCGACCAATGCCAATAGTATTCAAACTTTAACTGCGCTCCGCTTTCGAATTTCGTAACATGTACATACTTTTGATTCTAGGTGACTCTGAGAACATGCTTGGTGATATAATGACACCGTCCTCACAACAGTTGTCTAATTTGGGTACTAACGACGAAGCCGCTATGGCTGTCATTATGAGCCTCTTAGAAGCCGACGCTGGACTCGGTGGACCTGTTGATTTTTCTGGGTTACCATGGCCTTTGCCGTAACGCGTATGATAATGGTAATGACCTACACTATTTATATTTATTAATATTCATTTTTAATTGTTTTTCATTAATAATAAAAGAGAAACATTCCAAAGTTCATAATATTTTTATACATTTTCCTGTAGAATGGTATCAGAGCTAGTGTTCTTACATTACGCAAATGTCTGTCTTAAGATGAGATTAAAATAAGTTTGTGCCAGACTAATTTTTGGTGTAAATATGTTGAAGATTAGGTTTGGGGCTAGGTTAAACAAAATAACTTTAAAAAGGCTAAAAACATGAGAGGTCTGAAACTATAAATGGTCTAACCTATATCAGATTTTTTTCGAGACAAAAGGTTAGTGGTCATTACACAGTTGGTGGAGTGAATGATGGTGGGGAAAGTGTGATAGGTACTAACGGGGCAGCGAGTTTGATAGACATTTCATCAGTTATGTGCATGTATCTGCCAACACTCATGATGTTAATGGTGTAAGAAAGTACATACGATCCCAGGGCTATTGATACCACATCGACTTGTGGGAGAGAGGTAGGTACAGAAAAAGTATCGGTATATTGAATGATGGAATAATATCAAGTAAAAGTTGAAAATTAGGTTATATTATTGACTAGAATAAAGGTGAATATTGGTTATGTGCAGAAAATTAGGTTAGGTTAGGAGAAAAATCAAAGGATATTGGGAGATGGGTAGTAATACAAAATAAAATACTCCAGTTAGACTAGTACGACGAATGGAGTGAGTATGATAGTAGGTAATATAGTATACATGGAGATAAAAAAGGGGGTCGGAGTTATGAGGGAAAGTGATTGAATAATAATTCTAAAATTAATTTTTGAGAATAAGTTGTTAAATGAAAAGTTAGTGCATATACTTCATACGTTGAACGATTTTTGTTTCAAATTGATTGTTTTATGTGATGAGGAGAGAGTTAAATAAATGTAAATATTTTAAAATAATTCCAGAAAAAATGTAGTAAGAACACATAATAGGTCTTAGAGTGGTGGTATAATGGAAGGATAGTGAATAAGAGGAAACAGTAGTTAGGTAGAAACCAAAAATTAAGTGGTGGAAGCTAACTGGTGCATATGAAACATTATATAGGTATTAAGAAACTGAAATTGGAAGTAATGAGGAACATAGGGATAATATAAATGGTGTCTGGATGGATGAAGAGGAGAGAAGTATGTGGTTTTTTTTATGAAAATAGGATGTTATTTAGACTGATTTGTAGATTTTATAAAACACAGTTGTGAGGTCAATATTTATTAGGGGTAGGAATAGTACCCGTTCCCGGTATTTGAACAGGAAAAAAACGGGAAGGAATGGCACCAATTATAAACAAAATATGGTGGGTATAGTCTGACCATGTTATGGGAAAAAGGTGACTTAGACACGATGAGAGTAGTCATGGGAATCAATATAGAAAGAAAGAGAGGGAGAGCAAGTCTGGAGAAGAGATGGATAAATGAAATAGAGAAAGACATGAAAATAGCTAATGTGAGTAAATAAGATATCGGGTAAAGAATCTTAAATTGGTGTAATACAAGGATGGCCGTTCTATAAAGTTCTGAAAGAAGGCGAAGAAGAAGAAGGATGATAATAATAATAATATAATATTTTAATTTATAAGATCGATGCATTTTAAAAATATGTACACAAATCCATTGTTTTAATACCTTTATAAAGTACCTACTTGATGTAAACAATAATTCTTATATCCCAATAGCCTATGTCACCTAGGGTAAACTTAGTTAATAATAAAAAAAAATCGATGCATGAATTATCATATTTTTGAAAAAATTTGTTTTTAAAATAAAAATCTTTAAGTTATAATTTATCGATAATGCGATGTTCGTGTTTAAAGAGAAAATATTTTTTATTGTTATTTTTGAATATTTTTTAAATAAAACTGAATAATATATATACCTATAATTTTTTTTTTTGTACAGATTTAATCAACTAAATAATGTTTCGTGCAGCGGAATGTAGTATTATTTTTTCATATAGTTCAATATTATTAATTATTATCTAATTATGTTAATTATTTAAATTATATAAAATTTGATTTTGAAAAATTAACTGAAATTTTTTTAGCCCATTGTCTTTTAAAAATATTAAGACCTTTGTTAACTTTCTATAATGAATACATACAGGAGTCAGTAAAAAACTATGAGTCAAATTTATAAAATAGTATAAGAAAACGTTTATACACATTACTCATTGACCAATATTTTTATTATTATCTTTTACTAGATTTGTATATATTGTAAACGCGTGTGTTTATGTTTTTTTTTTTGTAATTTTATTTATTCAAATGTTTTATTTTTAACATTATTTAAATTTACGAATTGACTGTTGTATAATATTATTGTTATTTGTTTATACTCATCTCATATATATTTTTACTTACATTTACCTCCCTATATATGTTTTATTTATTTTCAAGCTTTATTAATCATAGTATTTTTGACTGGATTGTTATTTTTTTAAATTTTTTATTTAAAATAAATGTCGTGTACGTCTGGAAGGTACGTTTCATAGATCGGAAACCGTAGGGTGGGGATGGTGGAATGGAAATGATATTAAATCCCGACAGACGGGCTCTTTGTGGTTTTACGTAGAGAGGTATCATGCGTGTCAGTCATATTTATACCAGTTGCTTGATTTTGTATTTCACGTGGTAATTTCTCACAGTGGTGTATTATAAGTATGGAATTTACTAGAATTGTCATCGAATTTATCATATTAGTAAATACAGGTAAAATTATATATTTAAAAAGTCATGTTAGTTATTTATAGAAAAAACTACTAGTTTGTTTTCTGATCGTCAATGCATTAAGTTAGTTAAATTGATTAATTAAGTATTTATATAGCATAATTTTGAATAGTTAACTAAAATAGTAATATAATTTTAGGAAAGATAATGTAAAATCTGTAGTAAACTGTAAATATTATTTTAAAAGTGATTGTTTAACTAATTACAATTTATTGCCTATAAAACTAATCTTTAGGCACATAATCTTAGTTGATTTAAAATTGTCATATTATCGTTATATTTAATGAATAACTTTAATTATCAATAATATTGGGTATTACTATAGGTAAATTATTTACTAGTTACTAAGTATTAATTTGAGAGGGGTTTATGACTTTATGTATCAATGTTTACTTTAATAATAGAAAGTTTAGTGCTATGTATAATGAAATACTGTTGGTAGTTAAAACTAAAAGCCATTAATATATATTTAAAAAAATGTTTGTATTCAGTTGACTTATTTATTATTTTAAATTCATTCAATTATTCGCATTATTTTACTTTAGTCGTATTTTCTAAATTTAAAACTAATAACGTATTATTTGTTTTTAATACAATAACTTTAAATATTATAATAAGTTATTCATCATTTTTATAAATACTGAACGAATAAGAAAAATTATTTATAATAATATAAATATCCTGAATTTTTTTTTGTATTTGTATAAAAATCTTGAATTTTTACATTTTAATGCACTTTCAATAACTTAAAATGTGCGTGACAAAGTTTCTTGTTTACATAGATTCACAAGTTAATGAGCGAAAATAGTAGATTAAAGGACATAATATGATATAATATAGGTACTGAAAAATGATTACAAAAAAGAATGACACTTATGTATTAATATAATATATTATACATTTATAATAATACTCAAATATAATGTTTTAATAATTGAGGTATCTACTCATGGTTTTTTTTTCTTAGAAATTGCGTGTAATATGTATAATATTTATTGCATAGTATTAGAAGTTTAATAATTTCTTAAAGCATAAAAGAGACTTTAACGTTTAGATTTATTGACGAGAAAAGGATAAGTGCTTATTAGAAATATTAGATTGTATTAAAAAAATGTAGCTTAACATAAAAATGCAGGTATTCAAATAAACAGATCATGATTGGTAAAAGTGTTTTGGAAACACGTAGTAAAAATAAATTAATATTAAAAAAAAAAAAAAATAATAAATATATTAATAAATAATAATCAGTAGTTGAATTAATTAATTAATAACGTGGTCCACCGCACGAATAGCACCCACGAATACACCCACCCACCAGCTAAAAAATTAATGATATTTATACATTAAAAAAATAATTCTAATTTTGTGGAGCGTATGATTTTCATATTCTCTGTTCATCGTTGAAATTGTGAATCCATACAACAACATCCTATTGCATTACATTACACTCTGCCATGTAACTATTAAATGGCATGCGAAAGGAGTACACGGTTGTTCAGTCTCGAATTGTTGATACAATGATATTATACCAACATACACATTACATAGATTTATATTCTAAATAAAATAAATGAACAGTAGGTATCATTATTTTTATTCTAAGAAAACGTAGAATAAGTGATATAATTAATAACGTTACCATAAATATGTTGAACTTTGTTTACATTATAGGCATTAACTTGTTTTCGTTGTTTAATACCATAATTGTGTAAATTATATTGTTGATTCAAATCGGTAAGTGAGTTCATATTTTATAATATACGACATATATAGGTATGTGTTATTTTAAATTATTTCTGGTGATTTTAAAATTAGATGGCGCTACCTATTGAATTCTTCCACAGTTAGGTTATTCTTCCAACGACCCCTTCATGCCGTACAAACATTTTACCACCTATGAAGAAGGAATTCAGGATATTGAACTAATTTTATAATTCAAAATAGGTATTAGAAGCACTATGTATCTAATAGTTTATTAATATAAAAAAATAAAAATAAAAACCTTAACATTTTATTACATTCTTAAAATAATTTAAATAATACTTATAAACATGACATTATTTTCAGTATTTTCTATCCGTTACACACATCTGTTGTTGATACTATTATCTTGATTTTTTAATTAACTATAATTTAAAATATCGTGTAATGTTTCATAAATATTTAATTTATTTAATTCATTTAAATAGTAAATAAATCCGATTATACCTATTTAAAAAGCTTATGTAATTTTTATATTTTAATGCTATTTCACAGTTTGGTTAAAATAGTTAAGATATAAAATCAAAAACACTGTCATATTTAAGTTACACATGTGGGGTGATTGGGCGAGTGCAGTAGTGCTATGAAAATACTCCGGTGATATTATTTAAATTATTGCCTTTATTTTAGTTGTAGATATAATGGTACTTATTGCGTAGGTGTATAGCTTATTTGATTTTTTAAACTTAATGTTGTAGCCATTACATTTATTTCTTCCGAATCGTTGGATTGCGAACCCCGGCCACGACCAGACAGTGGGCAAGCAATTTTCACGGCATCCAAAAATTGGAGAAGGGCTGTGGAGGTGTACCAATGCGATGCCGGATACGTTTTGACAGGTCAAACAAAGCACACGTGTATCGAAGGAGAATGGTCCGGACATGTGCCGTCGTGTACACGGCTTACTAGTTCTGGTAAGTGGATGTATTTTATTATTATTGTTTGTTATTATTATTACACATATCAATAAAACGTTAATATTAGATTACACTGATAAAAAAATCAGCAGGGGACATAATACTTGAAATATTTGTCATCGTATTTATAATATAATATATTGCCCTATTTGAATAACAACTTAATACTAATACAATATTATCATACTTATACCCTTTTTATATATGTCGCAGGTCACAACAACAATATTATCAGTTCGGCACAAGGTTGGTTTTCGTTCAGGTAGGTACCTACCTATAGTGCATTACTGCATAGTTAATAGTTATGAATTCATAATACTATATTTCATAATGTTGTAAATAAATAATTTTTTATCAGCTGTAGGTATTATGGCTTCTTTAAAATATTCTTAAGATTTGTATTAAATCATTATATTTAAATATTTTAGACGTATATTGAAACTTGACTCAAAAAGAAAAATCCAGAATAACGAAAAGCGGTTAGAAAATAAATCTTTAAATATTGAAACACCAGAAATACCTCAACAGACATCAGGTAAAATTTAAATTATACTGTTACAAATAATACAAATATAAATTGCTATTTTGTCGATTTCATGACGTATCAATTCAATAGGACTTGGTACATTTCAATTTCCAAAACATATGATTAGAAGCTCGGCTAAAGAATATTCAGTAGGAGACTATGATTTGAGCTGTTTGTTTAGAAAACGACACGGAAAAAAATTTTTGAGGGCACCTAAGTTGCCATATGCACATATAGTAAAGTATTCCAAGTAAGAATCGTCATTTTTAAGAGATTGAAATAGTTTTACATAAACACGAAATTTATTGATCATATATTATGTGTTGTGTTCCAATATTTGAAGAGTTTTTTTTTATAATAAAATTATTAGTTGTGTAGTATAGGATTCTGAATTATAGATCAATTTATAATTATTGTTCGTTATAAATTACAATATATGGTATTTACTAATGTTTAATAATTTAAAATCTTTTTGAATTATTTATAGATTGTATTACATTTTTTTTTTCTAATGTCAAATAGCCTTAATACAAGATTCCTCATAAGCATAACTCACAAGTTGTTCTATAAAGCAGCTCAAAGATAATAAAGATTAGAAAACAATTTTACAATATAAGCATTTAAAGTTCAAATGTTGATATAATTATCAAAATCACAAACATTTGTAAATCATTTCGTAGTACATATTTTATTGAATGTTCAATTTTTATATATAAGGATTGAAAATTTCAAGTAGGTAATGTTATAACCGAAAAATCTTTTAAAAATTAGTTTTTTTTATACACATTTCAAGTTTATTATTAGCATTTTTTTTTGTCTTGCGATGTATCTTATAAATATGTATTACCAAGTGTGATTACATTAATGTCATAGTTGCGCTGCTCACAGGTGATAACTATTATTACAAAAACAATTGTGTTTAAATAGGAATAAAAATACTGTTGATCCAAAAAACAAATATTTAGAAGTGATTTACCATTGTATCAGAGGGCATGTATTCGAAAATCCTTTACACACCAAGCTTTATTGTAGTAATGGACATTGGGTCGGTGTAAAACCAATATGTGTTCCTAAAACGACACCGATGACTGTAAGTATTATATTATATGTTTTTAATAGTTGGATAATTTTATTATTGAAATTATATTACTAATAATTATGCTAACGTAATAGATGTACCAAATGGAATGTTATATCAAGTGTCCGCTGGAAAAGAACGTAAGTTTAGCTAAAGGTGAAAAATTCATAAATTTCAAAGTGGAACAACCAACTACAAATTACGATTGGAACAGGTGTTGTATACTACATAATATTTTATATTATAATATTAAAATATTAAACTATATAGAAATTGCTTCATGTAAGGTCCAGTTGACTTCAAATTTAATACATGTCCATTTTACAGGTTCGGTACATTGAGTTCCGGTTGGCATAAAAATTCTTCGAGAATTTTGGTGCCAGGTGTGTATATAATCACCTACACGGTTCGGGATGATGAAGACACGGATATCGCATCGTGCAGGACTACTGTACGAGTGACGGGTAAAATAATATACCTATACCCAACTATGGAATAAGTTTATAATATATACATCGTTTATCTATATGTTTGTGCAACCATTTTGTCGCTGCAGATGACGAAGTTCCGACAGTACAAGATTGCCCTTTGTATTTGGAAGTAATAGAAGATTTTTCAAAAAATAACACTGTTCCCGTATCATGGACGGAACCTCGGTTTTTAGACAACACAGGCGTAACACAAGTGGCAAAGACGATGGTGTGTGTACATACTATGATAACCTAAGAATTTGAATGGTTTTATTTACGCATTTTAATTGTTTTAGGAACCTGGTCAGCTTATGGGCCCGGGACTGTATAATGTTATGTATATGGCTATGGATGCATCAAAAAATGAGGCTACGTGTAATTTCACTATTGAAGTTAAAGGTGTCGATGTAAATACACTCATATATACACAGGGCGATTTTTTAAGCATGCTAACTCCCATTTTTTTCTTTTAATGGTATACATTTATTTGAATTCTGATTGTTAGAATTTTTAAGTAGACTTAAATACAATATAGTTTTATACTACTTAAGGAGTATCGTATGAGGATACCAACTTCTATTTTTCAAATGAGAACCCCCCCCCCCCCTTTTACTGAACATTTTTTAATGGGTAATTTTTTGAAAATGTTGATGTATCTAAATTAAAATTCTAATGAGTAGTTTTTGAGTTAATAAAATGTCTATACTTAGGATAATCCGATAATAATCCTTAAAAATAGTTTTGTAAAAATAAAAACTATAATATGTAATGTTAGATGTAGTATTTATTATACTTGGACCATTTTTACAAATTATTTATATCGATAAATCAATAGTATCTAATTGCTAACTTTTTCAAATCGTCTAAAGTTACATTACTCAAAAACTACTTGCTTGAATTTTGATTTAGATACATAAAAATGTTCAACAAAAAATTTGCTCCTTAATAAAAAATAAAAAGGAAGGTTTCTATTTGAAAAACTGAAGTTTGTATTGTCATGAGATCATCTTTAAGTTGTATAAAAAATGTAAATGATTCGAAAAATGTTCTTTTAGTGTATTTAAAAATTCCAAAAATCTGAATTTTAACACAATATGCATAATTTAACTATAAAACAGGATGAGCATGCTTAAAATAATCCCCCTGATATATATATATATATAAATATAATGTATATGCATATTATACATAGTATATTCCAAAAAAGATTTAAATATAAATGTGTTATTTAAATGAATATGTTCTGTTTAGATAGGGCAGTAATTGATATTGGAAACAGCAAACCAAAAGAAACAATTTTAGACATTTTAAAGAGCGATAAATGAATATGTTTAACTAGGTACTATACTAATTTTTATTATAACCATTATTCGTATGCTTAAGTAAGAAATTGTTTGATGAGATAAATGCTTTTATACTAATAAATAATTATTTTATTTTATATTTGATAACACAAAAAAGTTTTATTTGTAATAATATGATACCTTTGATTCCACTTGAAGCATAGAATATTTATTCACAAGTCGTTTTTGTCTGGTTGTTATTCTTCGAAATATTTTCATATCAACACGGTATATTTTTCATTTTTTTTTTTTACAATTGGTATTTAAGCTTCTTAAACTGATTGTGTTTATCATTTTGTGGTGAGGGTAGGGGTTTTGGTTTGTTATGAATGCATGTGCCAGCTACTCCGAACAATGTAGATCGAAGCACACATTAGTGACGGTGGCCAACTACCAAGGCTTCAATTTCATATTTACAGCAGTAGATATCGCTGTATATTTGAGATTCTTATTACATTTTTAGTACAATTGTCTTATCATTGTCTCATATTTTCTGGGATAAAATACTACATTAATTCTTATGTTATATCAAGGCGTGGCAGATATAATTACTGGCTTAAATTTACTCTAACTTCCTTTCTTAGTTTTAGTTTTTTTAAATGGCTTTATTAATTTATTGTCTTAACAAATATAATATCGGTCAAAACAGTTCTTCACTTTCAGCTACCATCAAGTTCATCACATAGGCATAACTACAAAATAAAATATGAACATTGTAAATAATATAGAGTTGTCAATAATGTAATCTCAACCCAATGAAATAAAAATTTTGTAATCCAATAGCCTATGTCACCGAGGGTATATTTCGTTAAACAAATAAAAAATAAAATATAATGTATAAAAGTTAAATTTATGAAATTGAGTAGGATATTTAGGATTTCAAACATACAGTGTAAATTAAATAAAACATTTATTCAATAATATTTGATATTTAAAATAATATGTTAAATAAGCATGAGCTCAATGTTATGACATTTTTATGGTTTAAATGATTAATTATACCTAGTGGTTTTACGCATTTTATGTAGATATAACTAAATTTATTACTGATTAAATAACAGGTTAATAATAAAATACATCTCATAAAATACATATCGTGATTATTTTAATCGTAATTATTAGTAGTTGAAAATTGGAAGGGTGTGCGTGCACACACTTACCATTGGTTAAGTACGTATATTTAGTCAATGAATATGCAGTATACGTGTGTTTTAAATACAATTGTAAAGTATCAAAAGCTTAAAAAAATATACAAATTATGGTAAAATAATAATAAAATAATAATAACAACAACATGTGACCAATGTGGGTTATATGATAATATAATTAATAACAATAGCCAACAGACGATAACAACAGCTCTCATGACTAGTAAATTAATATTGGTGAGTTTTGGGTAATACGTGAGTATGCTGCTAGCAGTGTTGTATTAAGTGGTTGTATAGCATTACACAGCATCGTTAATTCATCTTTAATAGAGCGTAATTCATATTGTGCCTACTACATAATTATGATCCACATTCGGCCCGCCACTTCACACGCATTTATATGAGCCGTACGTGTTCAGACACGTCAAGCCGCGTTCGGTGCAAACGTTCGGTGCCTGCTGCAGCTCCGGGTCCGAACACTCGTCCACGTCCACGCACGTTTTCCAGCCATCGTCCAACTGCAATCCGTCCGGGCACAAGCAGAACGCGGATCCCACCGTGTTGATGCACTGGTGCGAACACCCGGCCGTGCCGTCCCGACACTCGTCCACGTCGTCGCAAGTGTGCCGGTCGTCGGCCAGCCTGGTGCCCGGTATGCCGTGACACGAACACTTGTAACCGCCCCAAGTGTTGGTGCACGCGCCTTGGCACGGTCCGTGCCCGTTGCGCAACAAGCATTCGTCAATATCTGCAACACGTGCCAGGCACAAGATATTCAATAAGGCGCTTGCAGGCCCGGATTGAGGCGTAAGCAGTGTAGGCTTCAGCCTATACACAACCACGGAGTTAGGGGCACGGGAACCGCATACTATCCTGATGTTATTTTAAATTTTTATTTAAATATATCGGAAATTTGAAATAGTAATAATCAATAATCATAGATAATATTGTTATAATATTAATATATTATTAATATTTATTATCTATGCAATCAATAATAAAAAAAAAGAAAAGTATAAATTAATGGTTCGTTATTTTTTATAGTATGATTATTTTATATTTTTATAAATCTAAAATATATTTTATCTTATTTTAATTTTATGTTTTTACTTGTTTTCACATACAGTAAAACCTCGTTAAGACGCTCCCGTTTAATACGCCATCCCGCTTAACACGCGGATTTTTCCCGGTCCCAGGTAATTGTACACTTTTAACATTGAAAAAAAGACGCTTAATACGCCACCGCATATTACGTAATCCCGCATAATACGCTCTAATTGCTGGCTTCTCAAACATTTTAAAATAGAAAAAAACCCAATTAATACAATCAGCGATAAGAATTTCGTTGAAACGTTTATCTATTATCGACCGAGTAATTGATATTTATTATTAACATCTTGATGTGGTTTATACTCTTACTATATGTATTTCGTTAGTACGTACGTACGTTAGTTATATGATCGGACGTTGAAGTGTACACGTGAAATCACACGCAGATTTATAATTTGTATGTTTTGTTTATTGTTATTCGTGTGTTTTTTTATTATTAATTTTAAATACAACTTATGTTACTGTGTAATACATAACAAGTCACACTATGAACATTTTTCTAATTTATTCTATCTATGTACATACATATTATCACATTTAAAACGCTTTTAATATGCGGGTATCGCCTATAGCGCTTTAAGAGCGTAATAGGCGGGATATCGCCTATAACGCTATCCCGCATATTGCGCGGTTTTACGATTTCCCCTTCGAGAGCGTCTTAACGAGGTTTTACTGTATTATATACATGTACAATGTACATATTGTGGTTAATAAACCTAAAATAATATTTTATTATTTAATCAAGTATCGAGTAGAGAAATGTGTACAATATTTTTTTTAAATAGGGGCACCAAATTTTTTACAGCCTATGGGCACTGTAGATCTTAATCCGGGCCTGGGCGCATGGCAATAATACGCCACTCGATGGTTCGCAAGATGGCGTGGCATGCAAAAAAACCGGAAACAGATCCGATATCATATTGTTATGAAATCTAGTACTATAGACTAGTATAGTATAACTCTATCCAGATCTCATTCGCAAGTCGCTTGCACAACAGTGGCATATTCAGGGAAGGGGTAACTGCAACTCACCACCACCCCCAAAAAAATTCTGTCAAGGTTTGGGAATACGACCTCCGAATTTAAAGATTTTAATTACATTTTTAAATTTAGATCAAATTTCGCATACAGGGTTCGGCTTTTGGCAAGTTCTCACGCGATAAATAGTATGTAAACGGGTACTATATATTACATGCTAAAGTTCCTAGAGGAAAAACAATCGTAAGTTCTTACATGATCAAAAAAAAATAAAAAAAAATAACAATAAAAAATACACGGAGATAAAATTAAATGCATTACTTTCGTTTTTCCAATTGGACTGTACTGCATAAAAAACATAATACCCTTTGGGCTTAGATCATAATATGATCATAATATGATCTAAGAAAATATCACACAACATATAATAGTGCCGTAAGTCAGAATTTTTTTTGTTTTGAGGATGGGGCACTTAATTTTTTAATTAAATTTTTGCGACATTACAATACCTGATTATCATCTATTACTTTATGGTCCCTTTGTTTATTAAGTGTTTACTACATGCCTATAATTTTTTTACGACTACAATTATACGTTAACAACTTACTATGATATCCATACATTTAACATAACAAAGTATTAATATTATTGTAAAATATAGATTGATAGAATAATGTATTAATTAATATAGCTATATTAATTTAATTAAATAAACATTATAATATATGTTTGAAACACAACATTTCATTTTTGTTCGAATATTATTATTATTTACTAACAAGAATACTAGATCACAACTCTTAACTTTTATCAAACAAAATTATTTACCACCAATTATATACCACTTAGTACCTACGTTCTTGAGCACAAAACAAGATACGCATCAGAATGATACCATAATCAAACTATAATCGTTTTCACATAAAAAATGGAATGCACTTGTATGTCTTATCTGAAGTCCGTGCTTATTTTAATATTATTTGACATTTATGAATACAAATTACAAAATTAATAATTTATTGTTATTCGTTATCATAGATTTATCTGGAATTATATAAATTAAAAACATTTTGTGCGATTCACTACGCCCAATCAAAAAAAAAAAAAGATTTCGGAGAGGGCACGTGTCCCCAGTCCCAGTGCCCTCTCCATCCTTGGCTATGGCACTGATACAATAGTTTAAAATAATATTCACTACATCTATTATACATACCTACATCATAGGCGCAACTAGGGTTAATCTTTTTTTTTGTGGGGGGGGGGAGACTTGAATTTACTCAAGCTTACTTTTTAATTTATATTTATACCTATTATGTAGAAGCTTGATAAATATTTGTGGGGCTAAGCATCCTTTAGCCCCCACCTAATTGCACCTGTGCATACCTACACTTATATTAATTACATATAATACGATATACTTATGGGTATTCTATTTTGTTAAATGTTAATTCAGTACTCATTGATTGTTGAAAATTAAATTTAAAAAAACGTATTTTATGGAACACGATGATAACAAAAAAACTTTAAACACGTCAATTATACTGTTTAAGCTGTCAGTTTGAGTCTGATTTAAAATGAGTGGGGATTGGGACCCATATAGGTACAGTATATTTTATATACTCACAAAACAAAAATCTAATTCAAATTCATGGATTTAAAAACGTTGGATGCAAAAGTTTGATCTAGTTTATGTGTCACATTATACATTTAGATTTCCACACTCGTCGCACAAAAAACATATCAGAAAATGTGATTGGTATTTACAAACGCGTTTTCTAGCGAGTCTGTCGTCGAGGCGAACTTCAAGAGATCGCGTATAAGTGCACGTGTAATCGGTATATGTATATAAATAGATAGATAAAGTGCATGCGTGGGACGACCATAATTTATACCTATTGTACATACCTTTATATATATTATGTACATAATATAGCGTATATACTATATATATACAATGCACCAATATACGTGTTAGCTGCTATAGCAAGTGTCGGTTACAAAACTGCAGATATAAATATATAATCATATATAATATCTGTATTAGTTTAAGCACCCGAAGATATTGAGTCAATCGATTATTTAGATTCTCATACGAAATTGTGTTTAATAACTATGCTATAAATATACTTAATTAAAGTGTTTATTTTAAAATAGTTTCTAAATTTAAACTCGATATTAATATATCTACCAAAAACAATGTATTATAATTTAAAATATACAGAATATCAATAAGTTTATTTTCGTAATATGCAACCATACAGACATATTATAATATTAATATATTATACATACTCTTCTGCCCACCTCTCCTACCTTTAGTTTAAAACTTAGTTATATGAGTACTTAATGGAAATTAACAATTCTACTTACAAAATGTTTGATATCTTTACTGTGTGTGGATTTTTAACCATCACGTTAATAATAATTTTAAAAATATTTAATTTAATTTAAGATAAACTAATAAACTCCGAAAATTACAATAAATGTGTGGCTTCTGGCTCTTAAATACACTGATTAGTATAAAAATGTTTATTAGTAAAATCACACAAACAGCCGACAGGTACTGATGAGACAGTTTTGTATTTCTGTTTACCTACCTATACATACTAATTGTTATGGGTTGTTTTATACTAGTGTTTCTTAACCTGTCTTCCGCAAAAGTTTAAAATCGCAAGAGAGAGAGGCCGCTGGCGGCGGCACTTTTAAGATAATTTTCAAAGGGGTTCCGCATGAAAAAAATATTATTATTTGGTGTTCCGTGATATCAAAAAGGTTGAGGAACACTGCTTTATACAAGTTTAAACTGGATTTTAAAATAAATTTATATGTAAATATAAATTTATTTTTTCAATTATTATTTACAAAAACCCATTTTTTTAAATGTATATTTTTTACAATTTTTCTATAAACATTAAACATAGAGTATATTACTATATAAGTATAAAACTAAGCATTAAATGCAGTGCCGCAACTAGCGGGGGGACCAGGGGTGCTCAGCACCACCAAGAGGCCTCAGTTTATAATTAATTAGGGCCCCCAAATTTATAGAAGTCTAAAAAAAAAAAAAATTAAAAAAATTCTCATTTCATGTACATAATTACACTACTACGATCATACAAAATATTATATTTGATTTTCAGTATTGCGTATTTGTGTGTCTACTGTCTACAATCTATATTGTTGTACGTAGTCGTAGTACATTGTTATAAGTGTTATAACAAGATTTTATATTTTTATATTATTTTAATTGTCTGATCCAGCCAGCAGTGGTGCCTCAATGCTTGTATTATTTTAATTACCGGTCACTGTTGCGTCAGCTGAACGTTCATTTTCCAAGTTAAAAATAATAAAAAAAACTACCTAAGAAACTAAATGGGACAAGGAAGGCTATCAAATATTAGTATATTAAATATAGAACGGCCAAGAACTCATGAATTGAATGTAAATAAAATTATTGATGATTTTGCTAATAAAAAGGCAAGAAAAAAAACTTTTGTAAGTAATTTTGTCTACAAATTTCCAGTATATCATTGATATATTTAAGATAATATAAGAAAAGTTATTTTTTAGAACATATTATTTAAGATTTTATCTACATAAGTATTAAGATATGTATATTGGCTGTATGATTCTTTGTATATTATTTCATTTACTCTTATTCATATTTATAATTTTAGGTATTATTATATTTTAACGTTTAAACGTTTTTAAATTACTTGACTTGTTGCTAAAGTGTATAATAAATTAGGATTATTTGCAGTGGCGCCGAACCCTATGTTAAGGTCGGGCCATGGCCCGACATATTTTGAAAATTTATGATAGGGCCGCTTCATATTGACCATTTTCCTCTCCACGGTATGCCATTTTTTCCGATATTAAGATGTTGGGCCTCTTGAAATATTTTTCGCCCTACTAGAGTTTTAGGACTTCAGCGCCACTGATTATTTGAATACCTATTGTAAATAAACTTATCTGAAATATATTTATATATAATATATATAGTATTTAAATTACAAGGTAACAAAAATAAGTTCGGTTATAAAGGCTGATTCCTATGGGCTATATAGAAACTACTTAAAATAATGTAAACAAAATTTGTATTTATATAATATATTGTACTGGTAAAGGAACAGGGGCCCCATAATATTGTTTTGCACCAGGGCCCCACGTTATTACCACGGCATCATTTAAATACGTACCTACGACCTATAAAATTATCTGTAATGAATTATGAAATATGAATATTAATTATTGAATATTAACTGTGGACAAATTTTGAATTCACGTAAATAGTAAATACGTAATCACATTATCATAATACATATTTTTATTTAGTATTATAATGATAACGCATGTGCAATAGATATCAATCACCTTCATAATGTTATCTTCAACCCGTAGTACACGTTTATAATGCAGTAGCTGTATCCATTATAATATATCATGATCTAAGGATTTCATACACTATTTTAGATAACCTATCTAATTGTTACCCAATCAAAACAACATATCATCACATAATGTAGACGGACCGACATTAAACACGAGTGTGTCCTTTTGAAAAATTATTTGAAAATTTGATGTACCCAATACCCACAATATTGTATATGTATTTATTTATTTACCTTCGCATTTGGTGTCAGCTACCATAAAGCCAGGTGGACAATGACACCTGTACGATCCCGGTGTGTTGATGCAAAGTCCTTCACAACCTCCGTTATTTGTCAAGCATTCGTTTACATCTACACGAAACATAAAGACAATAAAGGTTAGTTAATATTATTACTACACACCCGGTAGACGGTAGACCACTGGAGCATAATATTATTATTTATTTTTAAAATACAACTAAATTAAATCAAATACACGTTTAATAAGTTATCTATGCGAAACAAATATAAGGCGCCAATAACTATGTGGGGCCTCTGAATACGAACAACACTCGTAATTTTACTAGAACGTGTATATTGAAAAAAAAATTACAACAGGGACTTGTAAACGTTTTTTTTAGTGTCTAATGAAAGCCTTGACCGTGTTTAGGTGTATTGAACCTCGGTAAAACCGATATTAAATTATTAATACGTCCTACTACTTAGTTTAGTAGCTATATGCATATTATGTTCTTGTAACGTTTTTGGTAAATATTAGTAATTATTATTTATAACGCTGTTGATTTAGTATATTTTTAAATTTTTATCATTCGTCATTTTTTTAATTAGTTATTAGTTGTTATTTAAAATTGTATTATACCTACTTATAATAACTAGATTGTAAATAATAATTAATTATTAATTATTATCTTGAAATACCCCGACCATAAAATTATTTCGATCGTTATATTAGTATTTTGTTTTTTTTTTCACAATTCTAGCTATACAGACATGCCGTTTCAAAAACAAGTTATAACCGAATATACATTTTTTTATTATCTGCACATGTAGGTACTTTTGTCCTCGAATAAAATCTTAATACTTAGTCAATACAGTTGATATTTTGGATAATAATAATTTACTTGAGTAAAACGATTTTTGATTATTCGTAGCATGTACTGAATATTTGAAAGAAAATAATAATTATATACGTACCTACGTATAAAGGTCGAATTTAACTGTTTGTCATGAAATATAGGTACGCAGTAAGCCAGTAACACTATCATAATAATTGTCATATTTCGGATCTATATAGTATATTATATATATATATTATATATTATAACGTATATTATAAAATATCTTATTGTTATTGCATATAAATTATTTTAGAATAATTGGCATGACTCCGTTGTGTTTATCGGTGGCATTTAATTTTAATTTATTTTGTATCAAATTTGATATTAATGTTATTACTGATTATATAGGTAGTTTTAAATGTTATCTATATGATTGTTAATCATAAACTGCTCAAAAATTAGTTAGATATTTCGTCAAATATTTCCTTTTTAAACAATATGGGTCATATAAAAGCTATAATATTAAATGGTATACTAACAATCATACATATACCAGTAATTCAATTTGAATTTATTTTAAAAGAATATGAAATAGCTGTAGCTTTTACGCAATATTCAATGGACGAATTTAAAAGCCAATTCTCTAACCGTAAAAAATAACATATAAAAATAGTTTTTTATTTAAACGAAAATTAATTAATGTATTAAGAAAATAATTGGAATACTTATTCACTGAATTTGTGTAAAATGCGTTAAATGTATTTGAACTATCGATTGAATTGAAAATGAACTGTAATAGGACGTTTGGTATATACTTAATGTTGCAGTTTACTGATTACGTATTGTTTTATATCCTTAATATTTAACGAATGCAAACGTACCATATGTATAATTTCTGGATGTATATTTCACCAAGGTTGGAACTAAAGAAGAATTTCTTAAAATTATATCAATCGGTGATGCTTTATAAAGTATTTCTGGTATCGATTCTTTTTTTATGATCTCGTTATCTTCGGTATTGACCGAAAGTTTATCACTGATTTCGAACGTTTTTTTTTTACCAGGTCTTGGTTTCTTGGTTTTTTTTTCATTTTTTTCATTTTTCTTGTTTTTTTTTTTATGTTTTTTCCCCTTTCGAATCTTCTTCTCGGATTTTTTTGGCTGCTCTGATTTTAATCCCCTACCATTCAACCAATCGTCATAGTTTTTCCACGGCCACCAAACATTGTTCTCAACTCTTTCCGTTTGAGAATTTGTATTAATTCCTTTTGACTGCACTTTTATTTCTGCTTCCGATAAAATTCTTGGACTGTTCCAACTGCATAAATATAATAAAATAATTTTATTCAATATCACTAAAAGACAAATTTGATCAGATGGATAATATGGAAAACTTACAATTTATTAAAATAAATGTCATTAAATTATTTTTACCTTTATCCGTAAATTACGTATTTTTATTTATTATAGCGATAACTAACGAGGATACAAAAAAAATATTTATATATCTAAACAAAATTATATTATGTAACTTACTCGAATAGCGTTCTTGACCGGTCTGCAATTTTTTCTTCATCATATTTTGTGCGATTCTGTAAATTATAGTCAAGACCATACTGTTGACCACTGAGTTGTCTTGTCTGAAAATATGTAGTATCGTTGGTGACTGATGATACTGAAATAAAAAAACGGATGTTAAGTCCATTACGATGATCGTTTTAAATTAATATGCGCGTGGTCTATTTGAGGATAATACAACGACTAATCATAGCAATACGACAGCTGTAATATTATTATTCTGTTTGAAGAATGACGCGAACATTATTATTTTCTTTATTTGAATAAAAATAATAATAAGTTAAAAAAACGTGGCTCTATTGTCAGGATACGGTAGTAATGCTCATTTGTCATCAGTCCTTTTGTTTAGTAGCCCTCGAGATTCAACGCCCATCGACTTTCGAGACAGAAAAAACAACACCTGGGTACCTATTTATTTAAAAATAAATAATTTAATATACCTACTATTAAAACAATAGAGAAAATGCTAATCATATTTGTACCCACATAATTGAGGAATAAAAATGTCTGTGCGAGATGATAAAAAATAAATAAATATGAAATCCCAAATGTCCCACACTAATGTGAGAACTTCGAAAACCAGATTTTTAATACAATTTTTTAATCCTACGCTAAGAACGGGACATATCGGAAACTGAAATTGGAGGTAGAGGGAAAAACTTTTGAAGTGATTGTTGGATTATGGTAATCAGCGTCGTCAATTTGTTTGGTATTAGCGCCTTCACAGTCATAAACTTATTTAATTTATTAACCGGTTTACATATTTAGGACATTACATCCAAATAGATCCCAGTAATGTCTTTTTCGTCTTTTTCGTCTTTGTCGCTTGTTCATTGATATCGGTATGAAATATGTATACATATATATACACACACGCTGATACAAACACTTATATGTACGTGCATATTGCATATATATGTGTTTATTAAGAGCTATAATAATGTAATTGATTTATAAAATATCCACAACAATTCAATATTTTGAAACTATTCGGGAAAATTATGACTAGTTGAAACTTGAAGCATATGTTTAGTCAATTCTATATTGTAGGAATTACAATAATAACAGAATTACAATATATTTGTAATAACTAATAAATAAACATTTTATAACCACCTAATAGAATAACTTCTGGTTGAGTGTTAATTTATAAGTATGAAGTAGGTGACTTTATAAATATTTAAAATGGAATGATTTTACTACAGGAAATAGATAGTTTTTTACAAATTAAAATTATATAATAACGAATTAGAGTCAATAATTATTGTTTAATTATTTTTATGTACACTAATGAGCAACTTTTTTTTTTTATTAAATAAGGTCTTACTGACGTATGTTATCTTAACTTAGTGTTGAATAGATACAATTTTTTTTTTACATTTGAAAATAGATAAAAATTACTAATAATTAGAAAAATAATTTTTCTAATTATTAGTAAAAAGATACATGCAACTTTAAAAAAAAAAGATCTTAGATATACATTATATCTCTTAACATATTTTAAGTTAATAAATATTATTTGACGCTTGAAATATAAGAATAAAATAGGTACCTAGTTTATTAATTTTGAAATCATACTTTTTAATTCAATTTTACTCAACACAAATACTATTGTTTATTTTTAAATTCAATTTTAGTTATAAGTTTTGTATAGTTATATGTTATGGCAAAAAAAGAAATAACATTTTTTCAATTTATCAACCACGTTAAATGTATATAAAAAATAAAAAAAATAGATATTTATTAATCAATTTCGATTTTACTACAAAAATAGGTAAATGTTGTGTATTTTAGTACTTCCCGAGTTTTTACTTTCGTATTTATCATTAAGTGTCTATATCGCATTCATTAGATGTCTTATATAAAAAAATATTTAGATGCCCAACTATGGGATTATTTTATACTCTCATACGTTTTTGTCTTTTACACACTAAATGACTTGTGTGCCAAATTGTTATCTTAGGTATTTAAATATGTTTTCTCGCAAGACACCCAATACTTATTTAAGTAATTTGTTGAAATGATAAATTTGGCTGTGACTTGTCGTTCTTCACGTGAATTTCGCAATTAAAAATATTACAGGTTCTTAACATAACATTTAGAAATATGTAAATAATACAAATAGATACATCAATAACCATTTGTACAATTTTTATCGTCCGTCTTGGAAATTAACAAAAATATTCCTTATAAATTAAAAATATACATGATTCACTGATAAATTACGTGATTTGTTATTTTTCATCCTTACGTACTACATAAACCTGTATATTGTAGGTATGAACTCAATCGTACATTTCGTTAAGTATTCACAGTTCAATTTTTAGGTTTTCTTAAAATAAAATTGAAGTTTTGAATAAAACACAGTACCTACTCTATACTGTAAGTTAATTAATTTGAAAGTCAGTATAAATCACGATTTAAAACCAATGTTTAATTGTAGTATTTTTTATGTAAAATATGACATGTAGATTTTGGGAAAAGGGGTGCAATTAATCATATACGCATATTGTCATATTATAGAATATTAAAAAAATGACACCTAAAATATTCGCATTACATTCTGAACGAAAGTCAATTTCTGCATTTCAAATTAATTATTACAATTTATACATTTTTTTTTACAGAAAATTTAAAACTACCGGGATTGTAATAATAAGTGTTTGAAAATTCGTTAATTTAATGAAATCACAATTATTATTTATTTTTATTTTTTAATAACTAAATTATGCTGGATATATACGTATCTGATATCATGATGTGTAATATATGTAGGTTCTATACTATACTGTAGTCTGTAGGTACTAAAACGTCTATAATACATCTATCAAATTATGAAAATGCAGAATTAAATATATTTTATAAATATACGTATAAATAGCCTATACCTATATTGGAAAATTATGTAATTTTGCAATGGGTCTAAAGGTGTATTTACTTAAAATAATTTTGAAATACTTCACTTATTTGTAAAATTAGAATTTGTAATGAAATATTTTAGGGATGTAAGATTTTGTTTTATGAAATGTTTGAACGGTAATTATGATTAAATGTCTCTGCAGGCATAATAATAATCATAATATTATTATATAAGCAGTGGACACAATAATAATTGTCTATTTACTCTTAATACTTAATAGCATATAGGTTATATGAATGATGTACCTATAGTTATATTGATATTTTTTCAACAAAATTATTTTAAATACCTATGCACCAAAAGTCTTATTACCCATGATCTAATGTAGTTTTATAAACACAATAACCGATTATTTAAGAGTGAAAATGTTATTACTGTTGCGTGATATTATTTATTTAATAATAAGCTATTTAATAAATCGTTTATCAGTATAATAACATATGTTTAACTGAAAAAAATAGTTAGGTGTCATCTATACGATATGATTTATATTTATTAGGACTACGCATTAGATTAATGAAATAATAAAATATACATTCATCTCATCATTAAAAACATTATAGTAGATTATCGGATTAATAAAATATAAGTTAACAAATAGGCTTCTAAATAGGTACGAACAAATGTATTTTACTGTCCACATTTTTTTTTCTGTGCATAGGTTGAATAATTAGTGTGAGTTAATTGTTATATGGTTAATACAATTTTATTTTGTGACTAATTTTTGCTTACCGTAAACATTTGAAGTAATTGTATAAATAATAAATATTTGTATAATATTATAATTGTCATGCATAAGACACATATTATTTTAGTTGATATTAATAATTTATTTTGGAATATGAACGGATCTTCTGAAGTCTTTAAAAAACTTTCTGTGGCCAAGGGTGGAGGTATACTGATGCAATTGGAAGGAGTGTCATATGAGAATCTCATCTGAATCTTCGTTTGTTATAATATAATGTCCCCTCTAAAATGCATCTCGTTACACGTTTGAATTTTACGACCATTTTAGATTTATATTTGTTTGTTTTTGATTTTTGTTTTATTATTTTTGATACGACATTCAATTCATTTGCATTGTTTTCAATTTGAATACTTTAATAGTGTAGGTATTAGATACTTACACAATATAATATTAATACCTATTATTTTTATTGTTGAAACGTTAAAAACAAAACGTTTTCATTTAACTACGGATAAATTTAAATGAAGTACCTACAAAATATTTCTGTCATATATAATAATATCTAAATTTTTTATCTAAATTTTTATTGTATTCAAGTGTTTTTGGAAGTATAGGTACATAAATATACACAATATAATGTCTGTATCTTATGATCTAAGAAAAAAATATTTTAATTGGATACTATTACAATTATTTCTTCACATATATTATATATTTATTTAAATTTATATGTATATTTCTTCAACATGGTTGAATATTAATAACAACTATTAAGCGTTTGTTATTTTTAAATGCATAACAGTAAATGTAAATTATAAACAAATTTGTAAAAAACGACCTAAATGATATAATTCATAACAATAATAAATAATAGATAGTTAATTGATTCAAAGATTGATGAAATTACAAATCATTAAATAATTTTCGAATGAAATCAACCTAGCTATGACTCATAGGGATTTAATATTGATATATTATCCATAATTAAATTAACTAAACATTATGTAGACATACAAAGATTTTTGAGAAACAGGCTTTGGGTATTATAGCCGTATAGGTACCTACATTTTATAATAATAAATGTATTGAATATATTAATTATTGAGTTGGATCATTTTGGTTCTAGGTTACTTTTACGGTCGAACATTAAAAATGCGAAACGCGGATACTTTGTGCGGTCGGGTAAAAATTTAGATTGCAGAATTAACGTAGATACTTTGTGCTATGATGTACAAATAAAATAATAGGTATAGTAAAAAAGTCTGGAGTCATGACCAAATGTATTAAAAATGTTATTAAATTGAAATACCATTTGGTATGTATATAATTTGCCAGTAAAATAATTATAATGTATAATTAATATATTATAGCACAAATATTATGTTTGGTTGTTATTTTGGCTGTAAATTAAAAAAAAAATATTAATAAGAATGTCAAATCTTTTTAGCATAACTTTTGAATAATAGGATAGAACTGTAATTTATAAATATAATATATTATCCTAAATGTACTATCTATGCACTTGAGGTTATATGGCGTCAAATTATTATAGAAATAGCCTCAAGAAATGTTTGGTTGTTGTAACTTGCTACCAAATAATCTGTTAATTAAAAGAAAACTGATTATTTTGTCTTGTTTATATACTATTTAGTATTTATATAATATTATTTAAATTAGGTACTTTTAAAAATCAAATAAATTAAATAATGTTAAGTCTCGATCAAACTGTATAACATTATATATATATATATATATATATATATATATATGTATATATGTACATATGTACTTATATTTACATAATATTATAGACTTGGATACTTTATGTATATGTATAATGGAACAAAGTATCCTTGTTATATGTTTTAAACAATGGGCCATACATATTCTATTAAAATGTAGGAATATAATAAAAGAGCCTATAATTATAGTTTATAAGATATTGTACTTTTACAGAGGTAGAATGAATTATTATAAAACACCTAATAAAATAATTTAAAAATAGGTTATCGTTAATACATTACAATTAATTATGTAATTCAAGATATTCAATGTGTTTTTTACAAATTACCTATATAGAAACTAATATTTAGGAACAATTATAAGTTTAAAATAACAACTTAAAATTGATTATTGTAATAAAAAATTTTATTAACGCAGTTATTGTCAGTTACAACTATAACTCTATAAGCTAAAATAGTAATTTTCATTTTTATGTAACATGTCTTTAAGCTTGCTGTATAATCCATCATAAATTTAAAAAATCAAGTATTACTGGTCATGCAGTAATATTTTTAATGACATTAAATTAAACTAAATGATATGCAACTTAATCATTACGTTTGTTATTGAGCAGTAGACACAGATAATTTTAACACTATAAAAGTATAAACAATATAATATATTGTTTAAAGAACCAATGATATCAACTTTGTAATAAATTTAAGGAACGGAAAATATTGCAATACTATATTTTGATTGATAAACATATTCACTATATTATAAGGACACTCACTTTTTACTATAAAAATAATAATAATATTTATACCTTACGACAAATACAATTTAACTAAAATCTCTTTATGCAAAGTTTTTATTAATTATATTTTTTAAAAAAATAATAATATATTTTTAGTACTTATAGCTATTTATAAACTATCCTATAAATAGAACACATTGAACTTTAATCTTCAGAATTAGTTGACTTGAATTATGTATACAACAATTGTATTATTTCTCTAATCTAAATGTTAAAAACATGGGCGATATTTTCAATTAAAAAATTCTTAATATGACTTTATCAATTCAATTTTGGAATATTTAAGAAAACACATAATTTTGTAAATTTTAAAAATGTATTTCATTGAATTGTTGATTATTTTTCGTTTTTGTTTAAGTCTTTTGTCGATGTTTATTTTCAATAATTTCTTTATTAAAAATTGTTTTGAATACTAATAGTTGAACATTAAATATTTAAATGTTTAATATATAATGGGTGAATTAAATTAAATTGTATCGGGTGCAGACGATACAGTAATTTTCAGAAATTAAATCATGCCGTAGTACTATACCAAAGCAAAATACGGCGTTGTTGCATCAAATAATAATTGCATAATACAATACGATAACTGATAAAATTAACAATAGAAATAAAATTATTATTTTAAAATAATAAATAAGATTAAATATTGTATAAGTAGCATTAATAATTATGATTGTATATTTAAAAATTACATTCAAATGACGTTGGCATGTTATAATGTTAAAAATACTTTAATTGTATCATTTTCAATTAAATTTTACCGATTTATATTTATATTCTATTATGATAAATACACGTAAACAGTAAAATGTATAAGATCGTTTTTGTTTTGTTCCACTAATCTTTGAGGTTTTGAGTTTGGATAATGATGAATTGCTGATTACTGTATTGATAATTGATAACGTCGAAAGAATTAAAAAAATAATTTTTATAATACTATCTACCTATTTAATATTTATTATCATTAACCATTATGTTTTGGTATGTTTTTTTTTTAGATATTTGCATAAAATATATTAATTATTTGATAGTTGAAAACTATCGTTATTATTGATTTTATCAAACGCAGGATATTTTCCTTCACATAAATTGTAAAACATAATATTGTATGCATTGTAGTGGACGTTTTAACTAATACCTATACAATATCTATTGCCAGACAGTGAAATATTTTAGTCACCCATTAGGTCATATGTTTAATAATTGGAAGACATAATTTTTTTAAATATAAATAAAACGTCTAAAATCCACTTAATCCTAACGTATTGTAGGAAGAAAATAAGTAAAATTATTTTTCCGTAATAATTAGGTACAAAAATATTCAAAATTTATTACTCTAGTAAAATATCTTCATACAAAAATCGTTTTATTTCAAATATATTAAAATATTGTTGATTTAAAATTTATATCCAGCTTATTCAATACTGCAATGCCCTACTCAATGGAGAGATTTCCGTCGACACCTACTATACGGCAGAGCGAGTTCTTCAGTTTTTTTTTTATATTTAATGAAATTCTCAAGACGTCTAACAACGTTAGGGTTATTAGTTGCTCTCAAATTGTACAATATAGATGCTAAAAAAATCACGAGATGTGTTCGTAAAAATATGCATTTACACACCAAAAACGAATTAATATGTGGTAAAATATGCTCGCAAAAGTCAAATTTAAAGACATTTATTTTTTTGAGTTAAAACAATTAAAAAAAAAAAAAAACTATACTTAAAGTTGATTTGCTTATCTATTATTTGATATATTATTATATATAACTATATACTTAATTTATAAAAAATAATATAAGAATTATAGGACTTACCTAAAATGTTGCAAGAATAAAAAATAATTGGGTAAAAATTTGAATTACTCTTTTTTCTACTACTAAATTGCAACCAAATGGCAGTTTTTTTGTAAGATGCGTCCAAATTTTTATCGATGTTAAAAAGGTATAATTTCAACAATACCCTATTTTTCATTCATGTTATATAAAGTAAAACTTGAGCTGTTCGCCGTTTGTAAATCATATAAAACTTTAAACTTATTAAAGTCTCTATGATTGTATACTTTTTCAATCATATCACAGAAATTTTATTTTTGTCCAAAACCATGATATTTGTAAAAATACCAATACGTTATCAAATAACTTTTGGAATAATACGACAACTAAAGATTATTACTACATCCAGCATAGGTTTGTTAGTAGGTACCTATTGTATTCATTTAAATTAGTGAAGATACAATGGCTGAAGAACTCATATCGCAGCACGAGAAGTACTTGAAAATAATTTCAAATTTTAAGTTTTGTAAAATTAATCAGTTTCTAAGTTCGGGTGTGGTTAAGTGGCTATGAACAGTAGGTAGTATAAATTAACCCTTTAAATACCAACATTTTAAAACCAAAAATAAATAAATAAAAAATGCGAAAAGTTACAAAATTTAATTAATAAATATAATAGTAGCCAAACTCCAATTATTGATGTATACTTATTAACAATATATTCTTATTCGTCCTAATCTTGTATATTTTAAAATTGTATAATATTTTTAATTTTTAATTTAATTTTTATGAATTATTCAAATAAATTATTATATGGTTGTAACGAATTAAGTATAAATTAGAGATTGTAATTTTGAAAAAATATAGCTATTCATTTTTAAAATTTTACTCTAGCCCAGTTTTTATGGTACCATCTTACACTAATAAAAACTCGGGTGTAACTTAAGATAACATTCTACATACTTACTTTCAATTTGAGAATAAGAAATAAACATTTTCTTAAAGACTGACAATTAAGCGTTTGAGAACTATTCTCAAGCGCGATTTTGGGTGTAAATGTAATTTGGGCACAATTTATAATCGCCGCTAAATTGTCAGTCTTTAAGAAAATGTTTATTTCCAATTCTCAAATTGTAGATAGGTATGTAAAGTGTTATTTTAAGTTAAAAATCAGTACCAAACAGTAAATACCATAAAAAAATATTTAAATATTACCATACAGTTGTAAATGTTGTGTTTTTTTATATCTAGTAGGTATTTATAATGTTGCTTAGTGAAAATTCTTTAAAATATCCGCTATATTTATGTTGTTCAAAGCATCTGTTGATATTGAAATAATAATAATAATTGCGACGTAGAAAAATAATTAGTTATAACGTGAGATGAAGATTTTTTTATATTTTTTTACATGATTTACATTTAATTTAGATTAATAACATCAAATAATTCATAACATTTGATTTAATCATATTTATTTTTAAATTTCCTCCCATGATATAAATATTAGTATTAGATTTATTTTTTTTTCTTTGCAAAATATCAAAATATATATTTAATAACTATTTATTGGTTTTTTCAGCTGTCTTAATTATATTATTAGGTTGGTAGGTATTTCTAAACAACTTGCAAAAACGATAAATTTTTGTATCAACCAGTTATTATATTTTACATTATTTATATAGGTACCTACTCATACATAGTATGATGGAATTATTTATTTATTGTAACAGTTGTTCCTGTAATATTAAGCAGCACTCCAAAACAATAATCTTGATGAATTATAAAAGTATTGAAAATATGGTTTGAAATTATTTTAATAGTACCTATTACATGTTAGTTGGTCACTAACCTATAATGGTCTCTTAAATTTTAAAGCTTACCTCTATAAACATTAATTTTAATAAATTCTTTATATTTTCAGGTTATTTTTATAATAAGTTATGAGTTATGACGAACTTTTTCAATTTTAAAAATCGTTTTTCTTAGAAAAACATACCTACTAGCTACCATTATACTTATACACGTTTTTGTCCACTTTAAATCTAAACATGTATTTATAATATAGTTGAATTTTAAGTGTAGTTTATATTATAATGAATTAATTTACATATTTATTCATGGCATAAGAAACAAGTCTGGAATTATGATGATGAACCGCTCTTAAATTGTGGATAGTTAAATGGTTTATCATTATTTATACAAGTTGACTACCGTTTCGTATAGATACTAACAGAGAATATCTACCTTGAAATACCACCAATAAAGCATATTAGTTGCATCATAGGCATCGTATCGACTGTGAAAGTAGTTTTTAATTTTTCGCAACAACATTTACACCAAATACATTATACATATCTATTAATAAAAAAATACGAACGAACTTATCGTGCATTTTTGAATCAAATTGAATAATTAACATAATGTAGGACTTGTAAAGACATAGAACATATAATTAGGTACCCATGTTATATATTTGTATTTAGATAATAACTATATATGTGTCAAATAAACATCAATCTTGGAATCACGTTATTCTCGGAATGAGAACGAAATTATGATCACATCTATCAATTAAATGATTACTATAAGAATATAAATTAATAACAATATTGCATCACACTGTGTTTGGGTGGGGAAAATTGGCTTAAGAAAACGGGTTTAATGCTTGAATTTTTATATATTAGCTTTAACATACAAATACAATAAGCATTATCTGTCTGTCGTTTGAGTAGATAGGTTTAAAACTTTCTGTTTAAACATTTATTCTTGTAATTTTACATTTATACATGATGAACGGACACGCTACAGTGATAGAAAATAACTTGGGGGTAAGTTTTTCAATTAAACAATATTCTATTTTTATAGTTGATACAATAGGTACAAATCTTATTTCATATTTCAAATTAAATTATTGTTTTTTTTTTTTTAGAATATTTATTATTTATTTTATTTTCTATTGAAGTTTATTGGTTCGTTAACCGTTTATAGTGAAAATATTTACTCTACGTTAGCAGTTTTACGACAATTCAATTAAAACTAATGTATAATTATTATTCAATATTTTTTTTTGTGTATGGCTGATTATTTTGGCTTATGCTATACGTTATAGTTATGATGACCAGATATTAAAAAAGAAAAAACAGTACATAATAATATAGGCTAATGAATATTATGTGTATATAATCATATATTATATCAATATAAATACCTAACAATATAACATCAATTTTATTTAAACTCATTTATTTATTTTTAAACATAAATATGCATCACAGATTTTTAATCTTACTAAGAGTGAAAAATAAAATATGTGTTTTTATATAACTAAACTCATGTGACTTTCATGAAAAACAAAACTTATATGTAATAATACATACTTAATAAAAAAACTGTGATAATAGATTGTTATTATTATTCATCGAGATAGATTTCGATGTTATTATTTTTATATTAATCATGAAGACTAGCCTTCATGATATTATTATTAGTAAAAATCTAAAACCATGGTTACAATATTAACACTATATAGTCTATATCAAAGTATTAAAACTTTTAAAAAATAAGTACATTGAAGTGTAGGTACTTCGACCATTTATTTAGGACAGTAGGACATGTTACCAAAAAAACAGTAGTGTCCTTATAAAATAAGTACGTCTGGTCATCATACTATAAAAAATAATTATTTTTTTGTTACTTACTGCTTACTTAATTTTTATGTGGCAAGAACTATACGTGTAATATGTAATATTATTTAAACTCTTAAACTTTTTAAATCGGTTTTGATAATAATGAATTTAAATAATTCATTTATCTACGTTCAATAAAGTACTAATGAATAAATGACTATATTATGTATTAATATTAATTTGGACATTTGGACATTTGCAAAATTGATTTCGTTACGTATGATTTATAGGTAGGTATAAACATTTTATTTTATCACGCAGCAAAAATACACTAAAGGTCTGTTCTTATACATTGATTATCCATTTATAGTTAATATATACTCATAATACTATCCATAAGTTTTAAAATTAATGATGGTAGGATTTAGAAACTACGATGAAAAAAAAAATTACTATTTATAAATTATCTATATTACCTTATTTGTTTACTTATTTCCTTATTACATACTGAGAAGTAATTATTGTATTATTTTGTTTGGTTAAATTATGCCTACTAAAAAGAAATTAAATATTATTTAACTTTATTATTGTTTCCAAAATATATTGTGCGTTATGATGGGACATCAAGGCATTAATGATTTTGTGAATCTGTTTTTGAGATGGAATTTATTAACATCGATAGAAATAACTATATTTTAAATGAATACCTATAATATAATAATAATATTACATTCTGTAATTATATAACATGTGTGAAACGAGTATATACGAACAAGCGTTGTATTGATTTAAAATAATTCATATTTAGTTATATTCTGACATATAAATAATTAACTAAAAAAAAAAAACTTTATCATTATTTTAGACACCTAAGATACGCAAAGGATCATATATAGCTCCTATTGATGAAGAATCCATCACATTGATATTTTCACCGGGAAATGATAGCGTCGGAACACTGGCTAAGGCATTAAAACTCTTCAAGGTAATAAATTTACAGCTTACGTATAATAGCTATTTCACATCACATTAATTTACTAGTTCAATTAAGTAAGACGTTTGACTATTAACAGATAATAACACTGTTAATGGATCGAAAGTACATGTACATGATACCAATTGGCACTTGTTTATTCGAGATATATTTTATAGTATGTCTTAACGTAGCGAAGGACTATGCAATAATAAATTATTATCGTCGCATAACTGACAGTGAATTAACATGAAGTGTAAAATGTGTGATTTCCTATTTGTGTATTTCAAATCGTTGTATAGTACGTGAAAAAAGCTGACCAGTTACCTATAAATAATAATACTAGTTTTTAAATATTCAATAATAACAATAATAGAAGAAAATTCTCAGTGATTTCGATTTTTATGTCCTGTACAGGAATACAACGTGAACCTGTTGCATATAGAATCCCGGTCGTCGGACAGGATACCGGATCAGTATGAGTTTTTTGTCGAATGCGCGCCCGGGGGTAACGTCCCAAAGGTGGTAGAAATATTGAAGGGCACAATGACATACTGTTCGGTAGTGTCCAGGAATAAACTCAAGGACAGCAAAGTGAAAGACAGTAAGTGTTTTCGGGATGATTGTAGGGGGAGGGGCGGATGGAGGGATATGGACTCACGCGAAATGTAAATTGTGATTCTTTTATAACCTCGGTGGTCGTCTTGTAGATTACGTTCCGTGGTTCCCGTTGCGGATTAGGGACTTGGATAAGTACGCCAATCAGATCCTATCGCATGGAGCTGAACTGAACGCCGATCATCCCGGGTTCACGGATCCTGTGTACAGAATGAGGAGGAAGTATTTGGCAGATACCGCGTTGAATTATAGACAGTATGTAGCCGATAGCATAATGTTTATACAACTTACTAGTACCTAGTAAAAAATTAATTCAATTATTATATAAATTATACAATTACAATAATTTCGTGAATTATTATTAAAAAATATCACACATTATGTATTATCAATATAATATACAAGTGTCAAGTATAACACCGTACTTAAAAAGTAAAACTTTTTTGTTAACAGTGGAGATCCATTACCTTATATCGAGTACACCGAACAAGAAGTGAAGACTTGGGGTACCGTGTTCAGAGAACTAACTAAATTGTATCCGACGCATGCGTGCAATGAATATAATCACGTGTTTCCCCTGTTAGTTGAAAACTGTGGTTATCGAGAGGACTGCATACCGCAGTTCGAAGATATTTCCAATTTTCTTAAGGGTAATAAATAATAGTAATTATAATAATTACCGTATATGTCTTGGGTTATGATGTGTGCAATATAATATTTTGAAAATTAAAACTTAGAATTTGATTTTAATACTGTAGAATATAGATAGAAACATAGAATACTGATAATATCTATTATATTTGCATAAAAAAATCATTTGATGAAAATGAATGTTTTTTTTTTACGTATTGTAATATTTATAATTTTATTTATTGCAGACAGTACCGGATTTACTTTAAGACCAGTTGGTGGACTTCTTTCGTCCAGAGACTTCTTAGCCGGATTAGCTTTCAGAGTATTCCATTCCACACAATACATCAGACACCATAGTCGACCATTATACACGCCTGAACCGGACATTTGTCATGAACTGTTGGGCCATGTACCGTTGTTCGCTAACCCAGCTTTTGCACAATTTTCTCAAGAAATTGGACTGGCGTCGCTTGGCGCCCCCGACGATTACGTTAAAAAATTGGCCACGGTAAATATACATGGACATTGCAATGCGTATATATATGCACATCATTCACATCATGCACTTGACCATAAAAACTATGTTTCGTTGTGCTGAAATGATTACGTAGATTTATTTAATAACTGCAGTCACGCATTGGTTTTCTTTTATGAATCGAAACACCGTTAAAATTTGATAATTTAAATTCTATGATACAAGCTTGGTATCGACTACAATCCAATTTAGATTTCACTTATTTTAAAAATAAAACCTAGGCATATTTCGTATTCAGCCCACCAAAACATAGGCCATTGGTTGATAGTTATAAACCTGTTTTTTACACCAGAGGGAACACGGTTGGTTTGGGACAGGTGGTATGTGGGGTTAGGATTTGTCAGTAAAAACCTGGATGAATACCCATACTAGTGACGACTATTGATGCTTGACCTCAATACGAGTTAACGAGTTAGAGGCTATAGCCAATTTTACCACGCCAGGCTCCAAAACCTAGGTACATTAAAGCAGTTAATACGTTAACATATTTGAAAACGGAATTTACCATATGCAAACACGAAAAATTTTCTTTATGGTTATAATTATTTATGCAAAATAAAAAAATCTATATGCTATCACGCGTCACATTATTATAACCTACTTACCACAATAATCAGTTTTTTATCATTAAAATGTAAGCATAATCTCACTCAAATAAAATATGTTTTCGTCAATAATTTCATTATACGAGAATAGGCTTAATATGAAAATGATTATTTCCCATCGAATCGGCATGACACGTTTAAACGCTTATAGTTTACTGTGCATTACCTACCTACGATGTATATATATATATATACATATGTAATATTATATTATTGTGACCGGGTCATAATAATACTATTATAGTAAATAATAAAATAACAATAATATATACCTACCTATATATTATATACAGATAGTGCGTAACGATCAAACCGAACACAATATATATTATATAGTTTTCACGTGCAATTTATAGATTATAAGAATTCGATATCGTAATATCGTTATGGTGGCGTATCGACTGAGATATTAATTTTCTTTTATAACGCACAAAAATATATGTGCACGCGTTACATGGTCGTTCATGCGTTTTTGTAAACTGTCACAAACACAATATGTACATTTTTATAGGGCGATCAACCAAGCTCACACACCCCCATTTATCCTTTAACAATGAATTTATTCAAATTATGATTTTTGGAACTTTTAAATAATTTAAGGGCCATATTAACAAATACTTAGATTTGTCTTATACTCTTGTACACAAGGTGATTATCAACTTCTTTTCTATCACCTTTTTTCCTGTTAGTTGTTAATCAGGTGACTTTTCTGAAGTGATTGATGTGTCTGATTCGAAATTAGAAATAAACGTAATAAATAGTAGATTCAAAACTAAATCTATTTTATTTTTGTAAGACCATTTAATGATTGTAATTATCCTTAGTATATACTTACATTAAATTAACGCAGAAACTACTAATACACATTTCTGTTTGGAATTCATCTTCATTTTTAAAAAATCACGTGTTTAAAAATATATAGGTGGTTAATATTTAAGTTGGTTCTCATTTTTAAAAAAAAACTGTACTACTGTGACATGTCTGGCCTGATACTGTACTCCTTTATTCCTTTTGTGGTGTACAAGTTCTAAATTATTCAAAATATTGTACTGAAATATACCCACTTTAATATTCCAAAAATCATAATAATCAGAAAAATCTGAATATATTCATTTGAAAAAAAAAAAAAATGGGGATATAATATGTTACGCTTTTGCTAAATAACGACGCTGTGGAATATAAAAAAATGTGCCTAAAATGTATCTATTTTTATAATATATTTTGTTATGTATAACATCATGCGCATCACGTTGCAGTGTTATTGGTTCACCGTCGAGTTCGGACTGTGCCGTCAGAATGGCGAGCTGAAGGCGTACGGCGCCGGACTGCTGTCGTCGATCGGTGAACTCCAATACTCGTTGTCAGGCAAACCGGAGCTGAAGTCTTTCGATCCCGAGGTGACCGGCAACCAGGATTATCCGATCACCGAGTATCAGCCCACATATTTCGTCGCTGAGAGCTTCGACGACGTCAAAGACAAACTTATGTGAGCAGCATTATTAACAAAAGCGTTAACATTAGTAGAATTATTAGAAATATCAGCACCGATACACTCCACTACTCTGACCACTATCAGCAGCGAATGGCATTTTCGTATACTTCTCGAGTGTTTTATGATATGTATTTTTTGTTTTGTTTGATTACAGAAAATTTGCAAAGACGATACCGAAACAATTCGGAATCCGCTACAACCCGTACACGCAGAGCGTGCAGGTGCTGGACTCGAAACTGCAACTGCAAGAGCTGGCCAACAACATCAGCAACGAGCTACAGATATTGCGCTACACGCTCAACAAGATGGATTGAACACTAAAATGCATTTTTTTTTACCTGTGTATTATGTGTATTATGTGTATAATATGATAATAGTGTAATGTCCCATTATTAATATTATTATTATTATTATTGTATTATTATTATTATTATGCCGACGTTGCTGTTATAATGTTGTTGCAGTTGTGTCGTATTTATCGTAATTATATTGTTAGATTGTTACTATCGTTATTTATTGTACGTTGTCGTTTATACAATACGGTGCAGTAGGCGTCCGTCGGAAAAGGCGCATTTCCACAGCTCTGACAGCGATATACCGCGTTACGCAATCGCCCAACGCGAGTTACAACAGTTAATTGGGTCCAATTTCCACCTGTTATAATATTGCACAACTCAAAACCACCCTTGACTAATTTTGTTTAATGAAACCGAACGAGCGCAATGTTTTCACGACAAAAAACATTCCTTCACGCTACGAAAACCTAGTTTTAGCGAAATATACACACAAACACATTACACATATTATACACAATGTTTGTTCGTTACTGTGTTCAAATTAGTTGTTGTGCCCATGTGATGGAATAACAATTTATCGAGACGGTGCGTATAATAACGTGTTATTTTTATTTACATTACAAAATATTGTATAACATATAACATTATTATCCTTTTGTGATGCAAACACGTACATATTATTATTACTATATCCATATGATAAGATAAATATTAACAACACATAATATAATAATATTATATTGTATTTTTTAAGTAATGTATGTCAATAACACAAAAAAAGTATACATAAATAAAATAATATTTATAAGTAAAAAAAAAAAAAAAAAATCATAACATTCTTATGGTATAAAGTTATTATAGTATTATTTTAACAATGGGTATATCGTGGCAAACGTAGACGAATAACAAGTTTGATCGCGTCAAGTGTTAATCATTGATCGCGTTCACTCACTTCACTCGGTCGTGCCAGCTGTGCCACCGTAATCAGCGATCTCCACCTTGCTGAACATTTCTTCCAACGGCACACCCTCGAGTTTCGGGACTGTCGCGGGCGCTGACGTTTCCTGTACGGCAGCTACGGGTGCCTTATAGTACTTGCTCAGTCCCTCCGCAGGCGCCTGCACGCCGTCGTTCCTCTTTACCAGATACCCTATGTGACCGCTGTGTCCGCCGTGACCGCCGTGACCGCCTCCGCCTCCTCCGCCGCCGCCCCCGTGACCGTCGACGCCGTGGTGATGCGAGTGCGCGTGATGACCCGAGTGCTTGTGGCCGTGCGATGCCTGAGCGTGGTGGGCGTGCGTGTGCTGTGACTTTCCGTGGTGCTCGTGCCCGTGGCCGAAGCTGCCGTGGTGCCCGTGCGAATGTTCGGCCTGCCCGTGGTGCTTGTGGTTGTGGTCCGCGTGTCCACCGTGCGCGTGCGAGTGCTTGGCGTGCCCGAGGTGCTTGTGCGTGTGACCAGCTGAGCCTTGGTGCTTGTGGCCGTGCTGACCGTGCAGCGTGTGCTTGTGCCCGTGTTCCGCATGCGCTACATGGTTGTGCGCGTGTTCCGCCTGCCCGTGATGGTTGTGCGCGTGTTCCGCCTGTCCGTGGTGCTTGTGGGAGTGTTCAGCGGCGCCGATGTGCTTGTGCGAGTGTGCACCAGAACCCACGTGCTTATGACCGTGTTCGGCCTTGCCGTAATGCGAATGCTTATGCTCCGCTGCGCCGTGGTGCTTGTGGTCGTGGCCCGCGTGGCCCGTGTGCTTGTGGTCGTGGTGTGCGTGACCGGCGTGTTTGTGATCGTGTTCGGCGTGGCCCACGTGCTTGTGGATGTGTTCCACTTTGCCCTCGTGCACGTGCCTGTGAATCACTTCACCCTTGTGAATGTGTTCCCCGCCACCGTGGCCACCGCCGCCGCCGCCACCGCCGCCTCCTCCACCATGTCCGTGGCCGCTGTGAGTGCTATGGCCACCCGAATGGTGATAAGATGACAGATCTCCACCCGACGAGAAGTCCCCATGGCCTAGATAACTATTAAAACCGAACGTCCGATCTCGTCATTAAACACATTACCAATAGTCGATTCTTTACCTGGTGCTGATATTCATTCACACTATTTCAAAATAATTGCCAAATAAATATTGAGGCCGTGTTTATAATATAATATTATGATACCAATGTAGAACATATTCATGAATTATAAAAAAAACAAATGACCTTTAAATAATAATTGTTAAAACACTAGAGTCATTATTACTATTTACTATAACGCAACTTATAAGTTATATATATACATAGGTACTACGATAAATGCTACTATTCCTCTGTTTTGGTTTCATATTTGATTCTCTGACAAGACAGAACGTATTGGTTAATTCCAAAAGTGTACGGTAAACGGAAAAGTTTTCTACGTTCAACGAATGATATTATTATCGCTTCGACAATATTTAACTCGTGTGTAAAGATATAGGCACCGGTAAAGAATATCTCAGGTAGATACTAAAAATAATATTTTATTATAATATATTATACAACAAATTCACCTTTCTTCGCCAAAAGAACCGTCGAAACAAAATAAAGCTAATAGAGTTAAGATGAACGCCCCGACAAGCTGAAACATTAACAATTTCAATTAATATTGTTTAAAGATAAATTTATTAATCTTTCACGATTACATATTTTATTAAGTGTAACCTCACACTGTAATTTTTTATTTGTTTAAGTCAAATTTAATGAATCAATAAAACATTAAATAATCGAATTAAATTTTTTATATATATAGGTACATTAAAACTGTGTTTTAAAATGCGTTGTAGCGTTATATTTTTCGTTTCTTAAAATATAAAAAAACATCGATACAAACCTTAACACATTCGTATTTTAGATATTACATCTAATTTAATTCTGTTTTATTTACGTATTTATTAAGTTCAACAAGAATGATTTCGAAAATTATTATTTAGGTATGAATTATTATAGTCATTACTAAATATTAATATTAGTTTTTTTTATAAATTATGCTATATTAACTATAATAAAAATCTATAGCTACTTATTTCAGTCATTAATTCTAATATTAATTTTTTTGGTATGAAAGTATAAAAACTTTGATTAGGTCAATTTTAATAAATCTTAAAAAAAGAATGTCTTTAAAAATATTAGTTTATTAACTTTATAATCTTATAATTTATACAGTTTAAGAAAAAAGAAAATCAGTAGTTGAAAATTTAAAATACTTAGTAATAGATACTCATGTTAATTTAGTATTGCAAGTCATCAAGACCAATATTTGCTTTGTGTATTGAATAAAACGTTCTTATATTTGCCTAGGTAGGTATTTAAAATAAATTCATTCAACAATAATGGAAAACATAAAAATGAATGATATTCAAAATATTGTTATAAGCTGTTAATTTGTTCATTTAATACCTGTCGTGCATTTCAGAAGATATTAAAAAAAATTGTTTATCTTGGTTCATGTATACGAGTGGTTAATTACAACATGTTTGGCAGTTGATATTGATTTTTAGTGACCGTGTTCAAGCTATCCAAATGAAAGAATACTACTTGGTTACATGGTAACATTATAGTTATTGTGGTCCACGAAATAGTAAATAAATAGTTGTACCCGTAAACTTTTAAGTCAACTTTTATGCTATAATCTAGTAGGTACGATTGCATCGTGATAAATTACTAATAAATAATCACTCTTCCTGTAAACAGCCAAACCACATTTTATTTTTAAGTAGAAATAGTATATTAATTAAAAAATAAATATTTTTTATGATGGCACCTAAGATGATAAACAGTACACCAAAAATATAGTTATAGACTACATAGTCAAACATAATATAAAATTAGAAACCAAGTTAATTAAGTAAAATGATATTATCTAGATCTTTAGAAAATAATTTATTACCTTCGTAATATCTTGTTACATTGTTAAACTGACTTAATGAAATTAAAAGATACCTAGGTAAAGAATTGAACGGGAGTAGAAGACGGCAGCAGTCGAACCTTTTATTTAAATATCTAAAAATAAAAATGAACTTGGTTGACCAAACTCGCATCATTAATAGGTCCGAAATTACAGTAACAACTAAATATGGAAATTTTTATATTATTTTTTTGTCTTGGTTGAAAAAAAATGAATTATTGCATATCATAATAATATTATGTATTGATGTGCCTAATATTTTCAGAAGCACGTGTCCGCGCAAAACAGCTGTTGCAGTCGATGTATTAAACGGATAAAAAATAAATAGGACACGCATTAATATACATAAAATTAAATAATATTAATGTTGTATTTTACTGACCATCTCCTATGGGTGGACGACACTTGATTGCGCTTAGAGAAATACCATCAACGAACTGATAACGGTTCGAGAGAAAAAAAAACAATTCAAAACAACGTGGAACGGCGACGTTTCGTTACGATTTTGTTTTTATGTGCGTCTATGAAAACCAATAGATTTGGGGCGAAAAAAACACTCTCAACACAAACACCGCGCAGTAATAATAGACGTGTCGTACGGCAGCGCGTGCTGTTTTATGTAGGCAATTTTGTTCCGGTTCGTTTAAAGGTCTAGAGGGGATGATCTACCACGGACGCCTGTTGCAGCTTACGTCACATGCCGGTTCGCCGCTGCTGCTGCAGATGTGGTATTCCGTACGTAGGTATATAGTATGTAACATAATAATACGATGTATTTATATTATCATATTAAGTTTTTTTTTTTTGTTATTTTTAAATTGTATAATCTTTTTTTTTTTTAACATAGAAGATTACTCTCGATGGACGATAGGACTGTATGTAATGGTATTTCCAATATGCGCATATTATGCTTATTCCTGAGATAGCTTAATATTTGATATTCTTGCTACCGTCTAATTTACTAGCTAATACAAATATTTTCAATTTAAACTCTAAATACTTACTTAGTACATTTTTATTAAAAATGTTAAAAAAATATATATTTAATTTTCGATTTCAAATTTACTTTGTTATTGAGTAAGTCTAAATATCATAATTGTTAGTTCCTGAAACAGTGTATTATACCATCTACTCTAATGATATATTACCTATATAATATTGTATTATAATACTCTTTATAAGTTGATCTAAGTAGTATATAAAAAGCTTTTTAACATGATATTAACTATTTTATTAAATAATAATAAAAAAAATTATAAGAAAAGTCGAAAGTTTTTTAAAGTAAATTTGAGGGAGAGATGACAATGATGTGGCGGTGAAAAAGAAAGCTCATAGTAGAATTATCTTTACATAAATCTTAAATTTGTATGATTCAATTTTCGAGAAGGTCTCTGGGACAATTTTGATTTAGATTTCGGGTAGCGGGTAGGGTTGGCTGGAAGAGAAAATTTAAAGTTTATAAATACCCTGTCCCTGGATTAAGATAATTTGGAGCCTGGAGCTAAACAATCAAAATATTGGTCACCCATAAATCAATAAATATAAGAGACCAAAAAAAAAAAAAATTATATTTTAATTTAAAAGCAGATAAAAGATCTTCCTTCTTTTTCTTTTCTGAGTACCACTTAAATACTTTTTACAGCCACTCATATTCCATTTTTACTTCAAATTTCAATACTTATAAGTTATAAGTTGACAAGTTTTATTTGTAAAAACACACACAAATCACTAACTACTGGTAAATCATTTAATGTTATAGTGACTTCAATTAAAGACTGTGTGACGTAAAAGACTTGTATTGTTTTCAAAGAAAAACAACGTAAATAAAATTTGTTCGGTTAATAATTAATAACTATATAAGTATATATTTTTTATATAACACCTAGTAATAATGTTTCAACCGTCGTAAATACGTAATTGACGGTATTCACAGTACTCTGGATTCGTATCAATACCATTTCTTCACAATTATCATTCTGCTAAAAATAGAAGATATTGACGATATTACGACAGCGTAATAATAATAAGTAATAACATATTATTATTCATTATTAATATAGCTAGCTAGCCTATAGGAAAAGTGATGTATACTGTTTGAAGTAGGTATGAGAAATATTTCATGAAATATTTCACTAAGTTGTGAAATATTGAATTTTTATTAATTATTTCATTATTTGGCCCTACTGCATTATCAATTTTATATTCCCGAAAATTTAAGAGATAACTAGATTACAGTAATTATAATTTATATTATTTCAAGTTCATTAGCAAAAAATATATGATCTTTATAATATATACTAATATACCTAAGTACTGATTTCCTAAAACTCAGGGCTTTAATGTTTCTTTTTAATATTTTTATTATGTTTTTTGTTATATTTAATTAGATAATTACATGTTGATTATTAGTAAGAAAACTATGATCTTTATAATATATACCTAAGTACTGGTTTCCTATACAAATAAATGTCATAAAGATTCATGATCAAGAAAATACTGATCTGATTTTTAACATTTAAGTATATAACTATATAAGTAACCACGTTCATGGTACATATACAATATACGATACCTACCCATTCCTTATTTTTTTTACATCAAATAATAGGTACAGCAAAAAAGTACAACATATTATTATACATTGAAACTGAGAAAAAAATGTGTGTCAATGACTAATGAGGTATTTAATTTATTTAGATTAATTATTTAATATTTTACAAGACAAAACTACAAAAATAATGATAATTGAAATATTTCACACATTTTGAAATATTTCGGGAAATTTTCAAACACTAGTGATGTATCATGTATTGTATCCAAGTATTTTTGATTAAAAAAAAAAAACTATATTATCTGCCAGGGGCTCACTATTGTTTGATATCCGTTGTGGGTCCAGGGCCATAACCTTCTCTGCCCCCCCCTTAATCCGGGATTATAAATACATACTCTAAATAGGGACAAAATATTTTGAAAATGATGTCTAGAAATTTCTTCCACATAAATATTTGTTGGAAATTTCACATTTAAACGGTTATTTATTTTTGAATACAGTAAAAAAGAAAATTAATTTAGCCAAAAATATTTCCGTTGTCTGTAATTTCAGATTTTAAACAGAGAGATGTATTATAAATTTATCATGTATGGCAAGCATTGATTTTTCAATGATAAGCGTTTGTGTGTTTGTTTACACACTGTACACGAAGAGTAGTAGAAAAGTGCTTAGATTTTCCATTATGGGGATGGTTAATGGTATGAAAATATGGTAAATCTAATTACTACTTTGGAGTGGTCAGAATTCACATTTTAGATTTTTTTTTTTTAGAAATCATCAGAGAAAAAAATTAAGAAAAATGTGACACAAAATCGGTTTTTGTTAAAAATCATTTTTTTTTTTTTTATTCGGTGAAACTTAAAAATAATCTAAAATAATATTAATTAAAAATTTTAATAATTAATAAAATATATAATATTAATATATAAAATAATTAATATTAATAAAAATAATATTAAATCTATATTTATACTAGCATTTTTTACATTATTAGATTTCGTATAATCTATAATAAAAATTGTACGAATATTTTTTTAGTATTATTTTTAGCTATTTATAGACATAAGACATTTTTGTTTAGAATTTTTTTTTTTCAATAAATATTGATAAAACTTTTTTGTTGTGTCATAACGTTTAAAAATGTAATAAAAGCCACAAGGTTTCTATAGATTTTTAATTTTCGTTAAAAACAGACATGTAATTGTTTTTCGGTAAAATAATGTAATTTATATAATAAATATTTCATTATCATTGCCTAAGAATATAATTTTTATTTAAAAATCTATTCCGTGCTATTCATTGAGTTTTCAATGTTGTATCTATGTATATTCTATAATTGTATCTTATTCTCGATAAATGTAACCTATATACAATTTTATTCATTTTATTATTGCAATTGATTAATAATTATCCGTATTCCTTTCATGGTTAATTTAACCTAATCTAGTGGTTTGGCAGGTAACTAAGATAATAAATACGCACGGAGAACCGAATAGGTCATTGAACTATACTTACTGTTAGTTTATAATTTTTTAAGTAAAGATATTTCAAAATTATAATTCATTGCAATTTTACATTAAAATCGTAATTCAGTGTTATTAACAATAGAAAATGCAATACAAATTCTTATCTAAGCAACATAAAACGCACTGTCTTGCACGAGTGAAGCCAAACAAGTACTTATCTACCTACCTACACTTTTTCATTACATTTTTTTTGGTTTTTGTTAAGGACATATTATATTTTTTACAAAAACAGTATTGGCATACAATTTAATGAATAATACAATAATTATAAAGAGTGTGTTATATGTGAAAATGTATTCTTTTGTGTTTTTGTTTCGTTTGTTAAATAATCACAAAATCACCAAGAAGTGTACTTTTATTATAAAATATTTTTGTTGTACTAATAACATTTGTTCACTTTAAAAAGTATCAAATACTAAAATATTGTGAAAGCGTGTAGTGTGTGTCCATAACAATATATAATTTTCTTAAGGAAAAACAAATCATTAAATTTAATAATATAAAGTATATACCTAATAATATTTACTATAAATATTACGCTGTTATATACATTAATATTTATTTTTCTATATGATTTTTAAATACTTATGTACTAGTTCGTTACGAAAATAACTTACTTTGCTTAGTAAGGGATATTCGGTGTAAAAATTTTATCTATCTTCTACTTTGTATAATATGTTGGGATTTAAAATTGTAGCTTATCTACTAGAAGACTCTTGGAGGTAGATATCTACACACGTGGGCACATGGCACCATTCACATCTCACACCACATGGCACATCTTATTTTAAACATCATTTAAATATTCACCATTTGCACTTTCTCTAAATTTCCCCCTGAAAAATTTATCGACTTGTTACAAAATAGTGATCATATAATAAATTATATTTGCTACGTTGTTTACGTTGTACATGCACATACAGATGCAATTCGAGAAAAATGACTTCTTTTGCCGTGACAAATTTTCGTTTTATTCTTGTTGTTTATTATACCCATACAATAATACTAACAGTACTCCAAATTCAATATATTTTGTATCACTATAGAAATATAATTTTATAATAATATATACGTGGCAGTTTACATATATTATACAACAGATTTTATTATTGTTGGTTGTATAAAATCTAAAAAAATAGTAATTATTGTTATATCAGAGTTTTTTTTTTTATTATATTCCAGTACTATTGTCCAGTGTTTAATTACGAAATATCTATGTACCTGACCTCCGAAGTTAAAACATTTTTTGGAACTCAGAAAAACTATACATCTAATCTTAATTCTTAACGCAAATATTGCACTAGACGTTTTGTCACACCGTTAAACAAGTGCGCATATAAATATTATCGATTTCACGCTAGATTATTGATGGCTAACGTTGGTCTACTTGTCAAGGTCGTGTTATTGTATTATGATAATTATTGTCTTAAATACAAAACTAGAAATAACCATTATCAACTTCCGAACGGTTTCATGTTAAAAACACATTTATGCTTGCATATACATTATCCAATATATTATGAATATCGTGTTATCGTAATTAAAGCTAAAATATTGATCCTTACGTACCTGGCCTACTTAAAACTACTTACATTATTACTAATTATTATAAAACTAATACAAAATTCGAAAGAATCACTTAAAAAAATTATTAAAAAAAAAATTCAACATTCAGATCCTCTCAATTTCCCGTTAACCACTTAAAAGTACAATAATTAACTTCACTGATATAGTGTTATTATAATTTTATATTTTAATATATTTATAGATTTTACGTAAACATAATAAGATATGGTTAAAATAATATCATGCAATATTTCAATCATCTTATGATAGAATTAATATTTAATTGACACGTCAATGTCAATATTCTAAATTCATAAATTTTTATGGATACAATTATACACACAGATTTAGAATTATAAAGATGATATCTAATTTTTAATTAAATATGTTGAGTTTTATTTAAGTTTTTAATTTCATATTATAACGTCAAATGCAAATAATTAGCAGTGACAAAATTTTAAAAATTCTTCGAAGAATGCCCTGTAATCAAATTGAACTCCGGAGAATTGGATCACAATAATAAACTTTTTTTAAATAACGTAGAGGTAATTGAGTCACTAATATTTTGCATTTAAAACAGATCATCTGCGAAAACGATCTGAGTGTACGTACCAGCCGGTGCTGGAAGCTCCTGGATGGGTGAACACCCTAGTTTTTAGCAACAAATCCTTGCTACATTTATACAAAACGTGTTAAAATTAAATGTTCCTCCAAAACAGTACTAGACTTATGACCTTAGTATTTAAAGCCTTGATTTTGATAAGATAAAAAAAAAACAAACAGATAGCAGAAGTTTATATTAAATTAAAATTATTGAAACATTAAAAGTTGAGGTATGAAGTAGTATTTTGTAAACAAACTTATTCAAGGTTTAGATGTCAGAAATACAATTTGGGGTACATTAGGGAATCTTTTATTCTACTTTTTAAACTTAATATATATTTATAAAAATAATCAAGAAACCTAAAAAATCACCAACATACACTTCCCCCATACAATTTTATTAGTGTATAGTCATGTAGTTAATTAGATTATGTTATATTCGTGTGTGCACGTTTTTAAATGTACTGGTATAGTTGACATATAACTCATAACTCTAAAAATTACAAAAATACATATACTAAATGTAAACATGCCCCCCCCCAAAAAAAAAAAAATCAACTGTTATTTGTTTTTTGAATTATTAATTTTGTATAATAATTATGTCTTTTCATGTCAATAGATCAATTGATCCTTTAATTAAAACAAAATCGTAAATTAATAGAGATAGTCATCGTATACCTGACCTGGCGTGGAGTGATAAGCTCACCATGTCGTTTTTTGCAAAATATAGTTTATAGAAAAAGCTAAAAATAATGCGTAGATATGATAGAACTAGCATAGACCTTGGACCCTGAGCCGTTTTGAGACTATTTTGTTTTCGGCACTTCAACGTCGAATGATTTCACGCTGCGGTTGCAGTGACACGTCGTTGTAGGGCACGACGGGATCGAGCGTGTAGTAAACGTTGTCGACGGTCGGCGGTGAAGCGATAGCGGAAACCGACGACATCCCATCCAGCGTGTCGCCGCCGCCAACACCCGTCGCCGGGGAAGGGTAGTTGTGGTCAACCTGGAATACTTGTGCGGTGGTGGCCGGATGTGGTTGTGGGACCGCGGTCGGCATCATGCCTTCAAAATCCGCTACATTTTCCTGTACTTGATAGCCGCCCGTACTGTGGTGTCCGTAAACGGCGTTGCTGAACTTGTGACCGTTTGGTAGCCGCGGAAATCCATGCTCGTCGAGCTCACGATAAGCTGTCTTCGGGCCGGGCAAATCCGCACCGGCTGGACTGTGGCCGTATTGACCGTGTGATGCGGCGTTACCGAACTTAGCGACGTTCCTGTGCGGGTTGTCAATATGTTGGTGTGCTCGTGGAGGTCCAGAAGGTCGACCGCGTTGATTTTGTCCACGGACACCTGAACTAGACGTGTCTTTCGCACGCCACGCACCTCCAAAGTTCCCGCGACCAACACCGCCGAAGTGCTCGAACCTGTGACCGCCAAAGTGCTCAAAACTATTGTGACGGCCCAAGTGCCCGCTGTTTTTGGGATCGCCGACGTTGCCGTGCTTGTGGTCGCCAAAGTATACGTGTTGATGATCACCGAAGTGCGCGTGTCTGTGGTGCCCGACGTGCATGGGCTTATGCTCGCTAAAGTGCATGCCGCCGGGCTCGTGCAGGTCACTCGCCACGCGCAACACGTCGCCAAAGTGTCCATGCATCACTTCGACAGGGTGGCCGTGCTTGTGGCCATCGCCTATGTGCTTAACATTTTCACCAGCTTGCTTGCCATGCCACATGTCGTTGACATGGTGTCCGTGGAAGTGGTGTTGGAGTTGTTGCATGGCCGCACCGTTTGCGTGGGGGCCATAATTGTACGTGTCGACGACGTGACGGTGCCGTCCGTGGTCGGCGGCGTCACCGTAGTGTTTATGTCGGGCGCCTTCAATACGGACACCCTGTGAGGTAATCCCTTTTGAGAGATTTTCATCGCGCAAATGACCACGATCTCCACCATAACCACGACCGCGTTGGTCGACGGGTGCTAATCCGCGGCCGCGTCCGTGGTTCCCGGAAGTCGATGGTACCGTCTGGTTACCGTTAACACGTGTCCTGTGAGGTGCATCTGGTGCATCGGGCTCCTCGAGATAGTTGACTTGACCCGTAGACGGCGTCGAGAAGGTGTCCGCGTGCACGGGTTTTTCGATAATCTTGTAAATCATTTTCGTGTGGTGTATTTTTTTTATGTGAACCGGAACTGTTATTATTACTCGTTCGTTTCTGAAATTATAATCAACAATGATAATATACTATAAATGTTTGTAGTAAATTATGTTTTTTCATTATGATTCGTCGATTTTAATGTGCACCTATGCCTTTATAGTGTAGACAATTACAACTATTAAAATTTGAAAAACGACAGCGTCTGTAACCCGATATGGAGCTGAACGAGTATATATAGGTATTACTTACGTCATAACGTAAATTGCAAAAAAATTTAAAGCGGAGGACTCATTCTGGTGTTGGCTGTTGCTACCATACTATTATCTCCGCCTGATTTCGAATGACGATTAGTTTCAAAGAAAATTGAATTAACGGTTTAAGTGGGCTTACATTATATTTTCTGGTTAATCTTAATAACAGTTAATCGCTCACGGGCCCTACTTAATAATATACTTATTTGTTTTTAAATTTGAGAGCAACTAAGTCAATTTTAACACCAGATGGTAAAATTTATTAGGTACCTATAGAAAATAAAAACTGTTTAAAAAAATGTATCGATTACAAACCATTTGATACGTAAATATATAACAGTTGGAATAAGAAATATTTTGTTACATAACTATAATAATAATATTTGTTTATTTTGTGATCAAAATAACATGAATATATCAGAAAAAGAATTACTTTAAATTAAATGTATTTTAGTCTCATATAATCTATGAGCATTTGCTCTTAATGGTTATGTTTAATTCATAAAAACAAAATTTTAAATGTACAGAATATTTAGTATATTTCAGATATTTTTTAGATGTATGTAAACAACAAAATAATTATTTTTTTAATGATAGAATTTTGGACATGTAAAAACAGACATTAATCACATGTTTTACTATTTTGAAAATTAATGGAATTCTCAATAGATAACATATTGTGTTCATTTATAATAGGTTATGTATAAGTATAAAATATTTAGGGATTGTGCTAAACAATTCCCACCCAGTCCTAAACTCGGCATTTAAGAACCAAGCACCCTTGTACTTTAATTACATTAAAAATGAATTCTAACTTAAATTTACAAAACATTTTTGTTTACTTCTTATTAATAACAGTATACCTATATTCAAATTACATTTCTTTCGAATTATGATGATTATTATATCAAAAAAGTGTAGATGAAAATATGTAAGGGTATGGTTGGTGGTGTTTCAAATGAATATTTACCCATGCATTGTAATATTCGTATTATAACTATACATAATGCATGTATTAATGTTTAGCATTGTAGTTCCAAAGAAGCGATGCTAATGTATTGGCATTTAAAATGTAAAACACCTACCCATAAACGATTTTGTATTCCACCATACAATCGATGATAAATATCCACCATATTATCAAAACAAACATCTACAAACAAACAAAACAATAAAATCAAAGCACAACACGAAAATGAAAGACAAAGTTTACTTGGTATATTAATGTTTAAATTGGACAGATAGTCCTTGCACTGCAGTATTTTTACAAAATACATTTAATAGCATCACTACCGTCCTATAACTGAAACAGTGAAACGTTTATGACGAATATCATAGCAGTGCAACATCACTACTATAGATAACCGTTAACGATATAGTGACCAGTCAATATGAGTTTTATTTGAATTTTTTCCCAGACGTTGGAAAATGTAAAATTTCTCTTTCTCGTGGACTTTAAACACAATAAGTCACAGTTTACTGTTATTCAATTGTTTTATTGTTGTATTTAATATTATATATCTGGACCGACTCATCCGTAATTCGCAAGCTGTGACGAAATTAGAATATTTCATGAAATTTATTGTTCTTAAAAAATCAAACGATTTTTTTCTCTTTTTTTTTTTTTTGCAACACCTTCTCAGAACTCGAAAATCAAATAATCACTTCAAGTAGGTATAATGATATAACTCTAATAGTGCTAACGAAATCTAACATCGCTGACGTTTGTTTGATTGGATGTGTTTTTCCGCATGGCGTTAATAGGGTTGTACTCTACTAGTTCATTTAATTATTATTAAACGTTATATTACTTTATATCTGCACAAAATCGTGTTATTATTGTTATTGGCTTTTTTTTTTTTTTGAAGAGGAAGGAGGTTGGTGAGGGACAGACTCAAAACCATGTCGCCATTATATTATGATTTATCGATACGTTTGAAGATATTGTTTCGGGAAATTATTGACAAGACGTATCCGTCGGGATTATTTGTTTTGCAATAATGTGACGGCGATTACAGCATCAAATTGGCCATTTTTATTATTATTCTATGAAAAATAACAGTCGGACAGGGTTTAACGTCAAAATTGTATCACATGTAATAGTGACAACAATCTCGGCTGCGGCGGCAGTTACGTTCAACAGACCATACCCCATCGAGAGGCTGTTGCGCAATCATCGTCGTCAGGACCCGAATGACGCCTCTCTGGTGAAAGTAAAGGTAATTTGCTTCTCAGTTTTTCTTTTTGGATTTTCCGGTATTCGTGTCAAGGTTAGTGGCTGGACATTGTAAATACATCATATAATACACTAATAAACATTATACCCGTGTACAATATAATATAATGTATTAAATAATTAATATTATAGCTGACACCAAAACGAAACGATAGACGTGTCAGACGAAACATTTGTATTATTGTTGTGAAATTTGATGCGATAATGTATGTATACTTTTCAGAAAAGAAATAAAAAAATCTTGATCAATCAGTAAGGTTTTGTTTTTAAGGATTTTCAAGTGGAGATATTTTGTACTTGGACATTGAGTTGAATCGTAATTTCATGTATAGAAATACGAAAGTCTCAGGGCAAGTTTGTGAATATTTAAAACGTTACAATTTTATCAAGATTCATTTATACATTATAAATATATTATTTGTTTACCTATATATATTATTTATACCTTAAATTTTGTTGATAATTTTAAAGATATAACCTTATTAGTAATGATAACATATTGTACTTCAATCAAATACTGACATTTATTAGTTTAATTGTTTTCTTCTGAGTTGAGATGAAGCAGATGAAATAATCTAAAAATCTTTAAGTAGCATGAATTATAAATTATTTCTTAGATAATATTTGGAAAGAATTTAAAACTTTTCGAATTTCATTCAACTTTTGATAAAAAATAACATATCGAAATAAATAATGGTTTTTGTAGTTTTAAATTTATTTTTCATACTAACTTGATCTATAAAATAGTGTTGAGGGATATTGTTTGAACAAAAGTAATGAAAGTACGAATATATATAAGGTAGAATAAATAGTATAATTACAGAATTTATTATAAACACAAAATATATTTACCACCAGGGGAAATATAAATATAACACTTTATTTAGTGATTGATTTAGTGTAGATTAGAAAATAACAACAATTGCTCGGATAAGATAACCTGTAGATTTGATTATGATTTGATTGCGTTTTTATATTTCGATGACAATGTAACTACTAACAAGTAAATTAATATTAATGTATGTAAATTTTATCACCGATTGGTACAATTGTTCAAAAATAATTGATTTTTAGTAAGAGCATATTATGGAATATTTTTTTTACTAAACAAACTATCCGTGGCATCTGTGACTATTAGACGTAACAATACTTTTTACAATATTCATAATATGCTATAATACAATATATAGATAATATTAATTAGTAAGAAAAAAAGAAAAGAATCATATAATAATATTATTGGAACAACAGGACATGTTATACATTGTTATATACAATTACAATTTATCAATAAGTTGCGTTTCTGATAAAAATTGTATAATTCTAAAGACGTTGATTGGTTCAGGGTTGAGTAATAATTCAGCGAGGTGGTCGGAGATTTGAAGTTGTCTTCTTTCCTTGTCATAAGTTATATATGGAAATTTTTAGACTCCGGTATATCGTATATGTAATGATAACCATGGTCATATTAGTTTGTATAACTCAGTATAAGTCACTTAAAACAATATTGAAGTAATGACGCCTCGAGCGACAATAATCATTTATTTATAAATATAGATTAAACAATAATTAACACACTTAATTATAAATTACGATGTATTATTTAAATGATGTAATAATAATTTCACGTATATGGTTATTACTTATTGACCGAGTTAGATGTAATTAACTCCACAAGATACAGACTATAGAGCCTATATTATAGAGTATAGGCAACTAAAACTACGTAGTACGTATTTAATTATTTAAAAAATAAAATAAACTAATTTAAATCTTAGTCCTACGCGCATAGTCACGTCAACTTAAAAGAGGTCGTCCACTAGAGACAATAGGAGCTAGACCACTAGCACTAACTCATCTCAAAATCATGAGTTATCAATAAATTATATTCTTATATGTTCTTTGCTTAACTTATTTTTTAATATGTGAATATGTAATTATATAAATGCACGACTTATGAATAAGTCTAGATAATAATACAGTTAGTAAAACTGTATAAATGATGATTCACCAAGCATGCTCACCCCAATTGTTCTTATGATAATGAATTTATTCAAATTAATGTTTAGAATTTTCTAATACAATTAGGTTCCATTTTTGTCAAATTCTTGACACTTTAGATGCTATTTAAGCAGTTTCTTATGGTGAGGTATAACTATCTGTTCTTTTTTCAAACGAGAACCATTCTATTTTACTTAAATTACTAGGTAATTTTTTTTAAAATTAATTCTGATGTACCTAATCTTAAATTTTAACGAGTAGTTTAAAGATACCTGTTAAAATTATTATATTAGTAATAAAAGTCTTTATATAAATGATTATGGTACCCGCTTATTTTCTCGAATCGAAATTCTTAAATGCACTTTTTCCCAAATGGTATTTTGTTCGAAAATCCTAAATTCTGAAACCTTATTTTCCGAATGCGTTTTTGCCGACAGTTATTGTTCCCGAAATAAAAATTTCAAAATTGAATATTGTCGCGGACCGCGGGTGACGTGTGCGGCGATAAAGATAGTATTTATGAAAAAGTACGGGTATCTTGCCTTTATCACACTTCACCACCGTTACACGAACATTCAAACTGATTTGTATTTTACACTATTTTACACCGATATCATAATTACATTGTAATCGTAGTCTCGTACTCTCGTTATTCACGTACTATTGGCAGTCGTTCTACTTCCATCTTCGAACTACCTAGTGTGTTTTATTGTAAAAATTGTTTTATTTTTACTTTAACAATTACCATCATGGCTGAAATTAAAATTTTGGGTGAAATAAAATTAATTTGTGGTGGTTTTATTTACGTGCATTCTATTGTTCTAAATTACCAGTCAATGGAAAAACATATTGGGAATGTCAAAAATTACGTAGGAAAAAATGCAGAGTAAGAATTATTATTATAAAAAGATTTAGGGTATACGGAATTTCCAAAAAAATACCATTCGGGAAAAAGTTGATTCGAAAATTTCGATTCAGGAAAAATACCGGTAACCATCAAAATGTAAACAAGTAGTTTTTTGTTACTTAAGTTTGTTTACTAAATATGAGGCTCTTTATAATAGGTCTGGAAGATTTAGGAGCTATGGTGATTTGAAAATGTTAGTAATTAATATTAATCCATCGAAATTTATGATTTAGTGAAAAATTCAAAGTATGATTGTAATCACTAGATCTAATATTAGGTAGGTACATCTATATTTTAGAATTTTGTATAATCATTGGTTACCGGTATTTTACTTAAATAATTCAAAACTACTTGTTAACATTTTGATACCTACGTTAAAATGTTTAGGTGAGCTAATAATTTACAGTAGAAAAAAGGGATTTCAATTGAAAAATAAAATTTTTAACCTCACAAGAACCTCTCTAAGTGTTAAATAAATATCAAGAATTGAAATTGTGGTCTACTTAAGAAAAAAAAAATCAGATTTTGAATATCCACATTACAGAAGAAAAAGAGAATGAGCATGATTGGTGAATCACCCTGTATGATAAAATCATAAAATAAAATATGTTAAAAATATTTGTATATAGATTGTAAACTATTTAAGTAAAAAAATAAAAAAACCAGGTTATTACTATTATACGTCATATAGTTTAAAATTTTCTAAATTATACGTATCATAGAATAATAAAAAAAAATTATTTTTATTACCTACGATACAAAATATAATGTCATACATTTCATATATTGTAGTCTATAATTTATTAAATTATATCTTGTAACAAAAGCATAGTAAATTTGTTATTGTTATTCAATAACCCTATGACAATATACGTGCGTTTAGTAATCTGATAACTTTAACTTTGAATGCATTATAAAAAAAAAATCATGATTAATTTTACAAGGGTAATATTCGAAAACATCAATTGAAAACAAATTTAATTTAAAATGAAAAATCATTATTTCGTAGATGCATGAAATAAGTTTAACTTAATTTATTTGTTTCATTTATACATATAAAATATAAATTAATTTAACTTATCAAAAATGAAATGTGCTTATTTAATTTTTACTTATTTGAGTTCAGTGTTTATACTGACATTGCAAAGCGTAGTAAGTTATAATATTGTATAGATAGTTTTAATAGTGTCAAATTGATTTAGAAAATCATACTAGGTTCATAATACATTTTTAACAGGGTCCAGCTGCAATCTTTCAACCTTTGAAGCGTGAGACTCATTTCACTAAGTTTGATTATCAGTTTAAAAACAAATCTAGTGGGATAGTCTACGAATGTTCATATAAACAAATTGGTTCTAAGCAAATGTTATTTTTTCATGTAGTAGTACATGAAAAACTTTTTCAAATTCATGTAAGTATTAATCATACTCTTAGAAATCTGTAATATTTGTTACTTTATATTACTTTATACCGAATTTCTGTTCTCTTAAAACATCTAAAATATGATGGTAATATCCTTTTAAAGTATTATATTCTCATAAAAATTTAAATAAAATACAAAAATAATCAAATAACATCAATGCATACTTTAATATGCAATTTATTCAATTTTTTTTAAATATTCTTTTAATTAATTTGTTTGATATAAATCTACATATTATGCATTTTTAAAATTTACGGGTTTTTTTTGTTGTTTTTTTGTTAGGCTGTCTAACTTAAATATCACGTAAATACAATTAAATACTCGTTCGTAATTACAGAAGTGTAAAACAAAATATTTGGATATTTGAATATTTGATAAACATATTATATATATATATATATATATATATATATATATACTATATAGGTATTGATATTTTTAGCATGAAAACAACTGCCAGCATTGTAGGTTAGTTGCTATGTTAAGTGAAAGGCACGGCAACTTATGATAGGTGCTATAACACTTCGCGTGTTTTTTTTTTTATTAATGATTTTAAAAAATTGTAAATATTAAAAAAAAATTCCCCGGTATCATATATTAAAATCAATAGTAAATTAAAATATATTTTTCTCACAACTTACAAACAAAATATTCTAAAATATGCTAAATGAGCTAAGATATTATTTACGAGTAGAATAGGTATGGGTGTAACTAAGATTTAATAGTTACAGGGACTAGAGTCGTATAGAAAAGCAAAGTTAAAAATAACCCGTGAGGTGTAACCTTCTTTCAATGTATGTCATTAGAGTTTAATAGGCACAGGTACTAGGTAGTTCAGTAAAATAAAAGTTAAAAATGAACCATAGGTTAAATGTAATTCTTGTCATAAAAAAAATGTGTATAATGTATGATATACATTTTATAACTGTATTTGCCTTCGACCTTAATTTAGATGAAAATGTTTATCAAATATAATTATCGATAATTTTATTATCTAGATGATTATCTTTATGTATTTTACTTAAGCAAGATCATTGAATCTGCATGTTTTGGGTTATAGTCGACTTGATGTATATTTTTATTATCCTTATACATAAACCCATACAAAGTATGTTCACAATATCAATATATTATATAGGTAGTTATTAAATATTTTAAACACTAAATCCATGGCGTTTATCCAATGATTTGGATTTTTATCAGGAGTTCCTAAAAAGAAAAAAAGTACCTATGTAAGGGGTTTATGCCCGTTTAGACAATCTTTCCCCTTGTTATGTATACGAGCAGGGCCGGATTAAGAGGAGTGGAGGCCTCGGGGCATCAAAGAAGTGGGGGCCCCCTGGCCCCAAATTATTTAAAAATAAAATGAACAATTTTTTTTCAAAGTAGATTATTTTTATTTTATTAGTATTTAACAAACATAATATATACAATATATATAATGATAATCAGAAACAAGAAAATAAATTTAAGTGTTAACAAACGGAACCTTCCGATCTTTTTTCGCCGAAAAATCGTTGATAAGTTCGCTGAAATCCAGTTCCCGAAGTAAATCACTTTCAATGCTCAGGAGAGAAAGTTTTGATAGACGGGTTACGCGTTATTGTATTATGCTGCTGCTATTCAAAATGTAAGCATTTAAATATAAATATTAATTAATAATAAATTATAATGTCGTTCCACTCACACATAGAAAAAGGAAAATCGAATAATATTATTATTGTGCGTATAGCGCTTGCGAGTGTTGTATACCTATCTCTCGATGATACACAAAATAATCGATGAACAATTAATACTATTTTGAATCACTTTATTATACATAAAACAAACACACAAAAATACGGGTCTCTATGAATCGTTTACAAACATAATATCGTCTCTCACTCGAAACCCGCACTGTCCCTCTCCTGTGGTGCTTACGTCCTTAAATATTATTTTACAAAGTGCTGCCTCAGCTCATTTGCTTCGTTGGCCTAAAATTACGCAATTTTAACATTTAGCTAAAAGAAGTAATATTTATCTATTATCATTAATTGGCACATGCCACATACAACACGAGTTCGCGTCAATCATTAGAGGCGGTGGCGGTAGCGGTGGGGTTTAGGACGCACCGGATGTACTGATAAACAAACTTGTTGGCGACATAAAATTTCACGGAATTACTCATCGGCAATCAGTGTTAAATTTATTTTTATCCTATTGGCCACTTTCAACGGGATGGCGCGCGGTGGGGGACGGTGCATTAGTAATTTGAAAGATTTTTTTTTTCCGAAGTCACTATTGTGGAGGCCCCTTTTTTGTGGAGGCCCCGGGGCTATCGCCCCGGTTGCCCTCCCCTAAATCCGGCCCTGTATACGAGTATATTATGATTTAAGTAAGTATTTAAAACAACAACATAAATTTCTTTGGTAAAAGTAAAATGATAGACGATCATTTGAAATATTATATTACAGGTACAATCAAGGTATCTACATATTTTAACATAAATGTACTGCATACAGTATATTCTGGAATTTTAAATTATAATTAGTTGAATAAATGCCGAACATAATAATTATATCCTTTTTTTACTTTTTAAAATTTTTTTTAAACTATAAAATTGTAGCCTTTAAAATAATTAATGACAATAAGCACAAGTGGCTTATGAATTAGATAGAAAAGATAAAATAATAGAGATAAAGTAACAAAAAATAAGTTAATTTTTTTTATTAGGGTTAGGGCTTCGACAACTGCAGTCATTAGCCTGGGGAACTGTAGGTTTTAACACGTGGGTTTTTGGCAGAATTTTGAATGGGCACCCGTAGGTTTCTGCCATGCCCGGTTGGGGGGCGGCGGTATAAGTTAAACTAAATAACATTTATTTACATCAATTCGGATAAGGGGCTTGAGTGAAGAGGTTATTCATTGATGGTGGGTACTTCATGAGTTATTAACTTTTACATTTTATTTTATTAAATGTAATTAAACTTCAATTTTGGTTGAAACAATTATAAAAAATAGATTTATATCTAATTTAGTCAATCAGTAATCATTATAAGTTATGTTTCACTTTCACAATAGTAATATGTTCTCTCTTTTTTTTTTTGTTTATAGGCATCATTTAATGTTTTTAAATGCCATGAATATTACGTTGATTGTGTAAATGTTATATCTTACGAAGTTTGTGATTTGTGCTCAAAATTACAATTGCTATCCCATTTTATGATGTTTAAAAATTCTAAGGAAACCTTAACTGCATGTCCAATAGTGGTAAGTACAATTAAGAAACTATTAGGTACGTTAATTAATTAATTCTGATCTTAACTCAGTTGTTAGCTTTCAACCATGGCAGCTATTTGATATTTATAACCCTTAAATAATAGTAAAATAAATAAAAGTAATATTGAATTTTTTTTTTATTAAGAAAAATATAATCTATAGGTGCACATAATCTGTACAATAAGTCATTATGATAACAGTTAGAAATGATCATAACATGATTCACATGATAGGGGAAGTCACCCACTGGTAATACCCCCACACAATTATTTAGGTTTTATTATATTATATTATATATCTAAGTGAGCAAGGATAATTGTATAGTTGATGTTGTTGTAGTTGTTTTTTTTTTCAGAGTAGTAGGTTACGATTCCAATTTCTTTTCAGTCTACGTGGAGGTTGGTCAGGGATAAGATTTGAGGACATTTTTTGAATTAGGTGATTAATGTTCGATGGCAGTTTTATGTAAAAGGATTTATAGTGACGTTTTGAAAGTTTACTTACTGTTTCGATTTGTAAGACGTTATGAATAGATTCATTCGTTACGTACCAGGGAGCACCAGTGATGATTCGAAGGGTTATATTTTGAAATGACTGGATAGGGCGGATGTTTGAAGGTTTGGCTGGCCCCCAAACTTGAATACCATAGGACATGTATGATAGTTGAGAGCTACTATCACGATAGCGACTCTTGCATGAGTAACTATCATCGTGTGGACCCGGCTTAAATGATGAGGCTAAGTTTTTTGATTTCCCTGTTTTTGGTATAACGATTACGACCGCATGTTTCCAGATGGTGAGAAAATAGGAAAGCCGCAGCATTGAGTTGTAAATATGTATTAATGAGAGAATACATTTTTTTGACAGGTTTTTTAAAACTTTGTTTGTGATTAGATCATGCCCAGGTGCTTTACGTGCAGGTAATTTCTTGATAAGACAAAAAAATTCGTTGGGTGAAATTGATTTTGTAGGAGGAGACATTGGTAGGGGGGAAGAGATAAACTCATTAACTTGGCTCAAGTGTTCAGGATTTGGAAAAATGCTTGGTGGGGCTTGAATAAATTAGCTAGATGTTCAGTAAAAATAAGGGATTTTTCTTCGTCTGTTGACGCTAGTAAATTATTACTTGTGAGGAGATGAGAATTTTGTCATGTAGATCTCGCATTTCTTTTTTTGGTTAAAAGGATTCGTAAGTTGCACGGGAGAGTGTTTTTGGGCTGTGAATTAACGGGGGTAGGTTTATTTGAGGAAATCGCTGCTTTTTTCATAATTTCAACCAAGTCCTGTGCTGCATTTTCGACTTGATCTTGTGTTTTAAGTGAAACTCTAAGATCTATTAAATTGTCAAGATTTGTTTTGAATAAATCCCAGGCGATGGATCCTTTGGTGAGTGAGGCCGATCATTTTGTTTAGGTGATCCACCAATTGAGAGAATTACGGGGGTGTGGTCACTGGAGATATGACAGATATTACTGATATCTGTATTAAGATGGTTTGGGATGTTTGTTATGAAGAATTCGAGTATATCTGGGTTACGATTTGAATGTGAGGGCCAGTAGGTGGGTCCAAGTGGGGACACAAACGACAGATTACAATTATTAAGGACCGAATGGAGTGTTTTTCCTCTTTGGTTGTCGGAGATACAGACCCATTGGGAGTCCTTAGCATTGAAGTCACCCCCTGCTATGCAATGATGGCCTAGAGTATTGAAGAGACGGAGGAATGTGTCGCGTTGGATGGCATGACGAGGTGGGCAATATATAGAAGATACGGTTATTGGAATACTATTTATTTTTATAAAAAAAACTAGTTGCTTGAATAGAGTAATCTTGGAAAGAGGTTAATATATTATGTTGGATGGAGTTGGATACTAAAATACAGGAACCTGCATGTGCTGTTCCATCGGGATGATTTGTTTTATAAAGGGTGTAATTGAAGATACTAAATTTGGGTTTTTCAGAGAAATGGGTTTCTGTTATTAGTGCAATATCTATTTTAAAATCATTTAATACGGTTTGAAGTTCATTTTTGTGTTTTGGAAGACCATTTGCATTCCATAGTATGATTTTTAGCGGAGAAGATTCATTTGGTTGATTGTTAGTCATTTTTAGGATAATTTTGTTAATAACTGTAGTTAGTAGTGATATTAGGGGATTGATAACTGATTTAAGATCTAATATGAAGTGTGAAAAATGTTTTGTTAAATCATTGATGTTAGTAGCAATATCATTATTATATTTGGGGGTGTCATTTTGGTTCGTATTTTTTAAAACATCTGCATAGTTTGCATTGAGATCGGTATTATTAGAATAATTTGGGGGAGGGTCGTTACCAGTAGGGACTTGAACATTATTTTCTTTATAAAGTGTAATATTTGATTTTTGTGTATGGCTTGGTTTATTAATTAGTTTTGAGCTGGCATTTTTTTGCTGTTGGTAACTTTTGTAGGATGGGCATCCTCGATAGTTGGCTGGATGGGGTCCTCCGCATAATGTACATTCAGGTGGCTTATCTTTGGGTTTGGGATATTAATTCGTCGAGTGAGAACCGTTACATTTTACGCAGCGGGTCTGGTAGTTGCGATAGTGCTTTGTGTGTCCGGCATCAAGTTTTGGCACCTATGGCATTGGGTTAATTGTTTTTTCAGGCGAGGTTCTTCGAATTTGACTACTGAGTGGCAAATTAGGTTTATTTTGAATATGTCATTATTATTTGATTCGGGTTCAAGATCTATGAAGAAGAGAGGGAGCGGTTTTTTTGTTTGATTCTGCAGAACGTTTGTAACTTGCTTAACTTTGAAACCATGCTTTGATAATTCGTCTTTAATAAAGTCAAGGGGAGACTGATGTAAATTACGGAGTACTACTCGGAATGCTTTTTCGTCTTTGATCTGGTAGGTGTGGAAATTGACCTTCTTTCGATTTAAGTTAATTTGGACAGCTTTTCTGAAGGTATCAGGTGTATTTAATTGTAGTTTGATCCCTGATGTGTTACTCTTGCAAGTAAAATCATCAGTGTCGCAACAAAGTTTAATTGCAGTGCAAAATTTAAGAAAATCGACATTAGATTTTATAAAAATAGGTGGTGGTTTGTAGGTTATAGGTTCGGTTGATTCGGTCGTTTCCATATTATAATCATCTTCGATGTCGAGATTAACGTATCGATTCGGTGTTGTGAAAAAGCTTCCTGTGCTTAGGTGTTTATTTAATGGAGATAGTCCAGGTGATTTAGTTGAAGGTCTTTTATTATTTTTAGGTGTAGCAATTACCCAGTCTGTATCAGAAAGTGTATTTTCGATTATCGACGGATTGAGATTAGAGCTTGTTTGATTGCGCTTGGTTATAATGATGGGCGTAATGAGCTCATTAGTTGTTTTATATAACAGCCGAGCTGGCGATGTCAGCGGTGGCTGAGTTTTTCTTGGCATTTTGTTGTTAGGAGTTAATTTTTATATGAATAATAACTTACCCAGATCCCGAAAGATCGAGAGACTGTAGACGTTCTTGAAACAGTTTTAACAAAAAGAGATGTGTTTTAAACGAAAATGAAACAATGAGAAAATGAACGTCGGGTGAACGATTATTAGTGTGTAGCATGAGCAAGGCAAGATAACGCATGAGGCACGATAACGCAGTGTACGTGCTTCACTGTCGACTGCCACACGGCAACTTGTTGAGCATATTAAAGGTTTTTTTTACTCAATGGGGGGGGGGGGGAGAGTCCACATTTAAACATATTATGCTTTTCTAATAAAATAAAATATTGCTAATGTAAAGCTTATTTCTATAAATTTGGCTCATATTTAATGACCACATAATAGATAACATAAAAATAATTTTAAAACAAGAAATGCAATTGACAATATTAGATACATCGATTTTAATGCCGGGTTGCATAAACGGTCGATAAAAACAGTTTCATAAGATGTGATATCGGTTTGATAAACAAGCTGATAAACATCTTTATTGAATCTACAAAGTAGTGTTCAGTTGCACAAATAATTCCATTAAGTTCAATGGTTCGTTCGTTAACCGTGGTTATGTGGTTATTGATTACAAAATCACTTAAAAAAATGTGATAAGTCAATCGATGTTATCATTAAAAACATACTGTTATCAGTTCAATAAAGTTATAGAGTTCTTTTTAATATTTATCGAACCAAAATCGGGCCTTCAAGTTATCGAACCGATAGTAACATATTTATCGGGTCGATAAAAGATAAAAATCGTTTATGCAACAGACAATATTCTTATCGATCCGATTTCTGTATTATCGAACCGATCACTACTTATCGATCGTTTATGCAACACGGCATTAATGTTCTCATTCATGAATTTTAGGGTGAATACTATTACAAGAACATGACGATAGAAGCTGATAAGTTTGGGTCTATATTTGGTATTCCGACTGAAAAATGGTGGGAATTTTATTGGAAAATCAATGTTATAATATACGATTCGAAGAAAGTTGAATTTGGTAATACGAATATTGACTTACACTTTATACAGTATAGAAGCCGAAATCGAAAAAATCAGAAAAATATAAAATGACAGCTTTCGCATTTTTACTAAAGTTGTATTATTGCATTACTAAATTTATTATATCTTAATCACTCATAAACGTTGTGATTAAAAATGCCTGTAGGAAATAAAAATTTTGATTTTGATTTTCAATTTAAGATAATAATAAATATATTATCAATTAAGTTTTATTTGTGAATTATATTATGGTGTATTTTTAACGCGTTTATTTTTAATAATAGGTAATAATGTAAAACGGTAAATGGTGTTTTAGTTTTTATTTAAACATTAAACATTGATTCAACTATTATTTATTATCAATTATCAGTCGCTATTCCTATAAAAATTTAAATTATATGAACTTAAAGTGTTACAAATCATGTATCGATCCATATTTTTGAACACCATTATTGTTTAAAAACTTTTGTCTCTGAATTGTTGATAATTTTAAATTAAAAGTTTGAAATATTCATAAAAATACCATCTCCCTCACCATGATAAATAAAAAGAACTGGGTAATACTTAAAACAAAATTTAAATTACGATAAAGTCCACATATTGAGTGACTATATGAGTGCAGATACTATAAGCTGAAAATTCTGTTATTAAATAAAACTAAGCATAAATGTATAGAAAAAATGCTTAGTATATAGGTACAAATTTCACTTTTATTATTTATTTTTTGACATGAGTTATCGTCAACATTGTAAAAGAATTAATTCATTGTCCATTAATAAATATGAATAGTATATCATTAAATTATTATAATATAAAAAACCCTATAATTTTATTTTATTCAAATGAATTCTAACTGATTGATATAATCAAGAAATGAACAATGGTCCTCATCATAAAAATCGCATATGAAATATACCTGATGCTATGATTGTTATCTATAATCATCACTCACCAACAACAATCATAAGTAAGTAAAAATACCTGGGTATGAATGTATGATGTATAAATATATAGCTACACAATTTTGAATTACATAGGTATTGGTATTTCAGTTTTAATTATTATGACTGTTGTTATCAGAGAGTTAACATAAAAATATTTCATTTTATTTAAAAGAAAAATCGTATTAAATTCTTGTAAATTAAATTTATTTGTTTACTATTAACTTATTCGTGTGTAATATTTATTTCGATTCAGCTGATAGTAAGTTATTGCACCTTATTAATTAAAAATTTACAAAAAAAAAAAATATATTTTATATCAGGACTCGTTAAAGATTTTGTCATCGTTGAAACGTGAAGTACGCTTTACCGTATTTTATGTGGTCAGTCTAAACAAAACAGTTGCAACGGTTCAGAAAGCAACATATTTTAACAGTTTTAAGATAAACAAATGATATTTGTTCATGCTATCATTCACGAAAGTAATCCAGATATGGAGGCAAGTGAATGTACTATGCATATATTAAACAAATAATAGAAAACAGAAAATTTACAAACTGACCTAACTGTACCTATATATAATAATACGTTTGATTGGTAAATAAGCTTACAATTTTTAATAAGCATTATAGCGTGATAGAGCGTCCATTATCACTACTTTCAAACATGTACACTTAATTCAGCTTAAGTTAATTTGTATATATTTTAGATAATATTTATGTGGCCAAATTCGGTGTAGGTGACGGTAAGGGTTGTTAATTGGACTTGAGAAGGTTCGAGTGATTTAATTTTTGTACAGAATTTAATACGAGTACGATGATGCAAGACAAGTATTGTTAATTATTATCGTTGGAATTTTGAGGTCGGGGTTAGGTTGCTGACGTTCCGAGGGCATTTGTGAGGAATCTTTCAATTGAAAAGATTTAAATATGTTTAAGTTAGGAATTAGTGAGGTTCTTCGGAGCTGAATGCCATAGACCATATCAGAACGTATTAACTGTTTATATATTAGTAAATATTTCCTACTAAAGAGATTTTTAATCGAAAAATTATTGAATTTGAGGCCAAGGATTTCCTAGGTTTCTTAAGTAAGTTTTTCAGCGAGGCAGAGACCTTAGGTACTAACTAAATAGGGACCTACTTAAAAGAATTATCCATTAGGATTTTTTTGTCATTAAGAAAGACGGAAGAAATATTTTTAGGGCTAAGGAAAAAGGTATTACAATAGATTTGCATGTTTTTATTTAAATTTTTGTTAAGTTGAACCATTTTTTTAGTTTTATTTGGGAATCTCTAAGATTTTTTGTCGTAGAATTTATGTTATATTTGTATACTGTATGAGATTATTGTTGTGTCTAAAACAAATGTGGCTAATAGACTGTGGTAGGTATACTCTAAATAAATTGTATAATGTCGTGACAAGGATACTGCATTTATAGAATGGATAATACAGTTTCTTCTTCACATCGCACGAATTACAAAGGTGTGATTGTGATTTGTTAGAAGTGATTTCATATTTAAATTTGATATTCACTTCGTACCAGTAAATATGAATTTTAACTATTGGAAATTGAAAAGTATAATGAAAACAGAAAACAATATCATTGTAATATATAAGACAGTAAGTATTTTGTTCCATTTCTAAAAAATTAGGTTAGCGTGTTATTTGTTTACTCTATTTTTATAGACCTATAATAGAAACAGGTTTACTTGATGTTAAAAGAAATATGTATTTACTGAATTATATAATTATGGAAAAAAGATTTCAAGTACCTACTAGGTATCTATGTGAAATCTTATTGAAACATTATTTTTCAAACATTATGACGATATAATAATTAATAATATACTGTTTATAAATTTAATAAATGTTCCACGGTGGTTTAAAATGTTTTTAAAAGCTGGAGGTCGGGTAATTCAGATAGCTTAATCCGACAAATTTCATACAGCAGGTCCATAATCATTAATCACTAGACACATAGTTGTTTATAATATTAATTTATATTATATGTTTTATGGATATATTAGAATAATTTTAAGATTGACGTGAATAATTTAATCTAAAATTGTTTATTAATGTCGTCTAACTTAATTTTTTTTTTAAATTCATGGTGTCTTTTACTGTATCTAAATCAAAAGAACATTTCATCGATTGTGTAAATGTTATATCATATGAAATTCATAATGTGTGCTCATAAATAAAATTACTTACAAAATTTAGTGACAGTAAGACATCAAATAGCCATTTATTAACATGTCCTATAAAAGTAAGTGTCATTTAAAATTATGAACCATATAAATAATATACTCCTTAGTGAACGACAATCCATAATAATTACAAAAATTCAGTTGTATTAAAGATAAATTGGCTTTAATTAATTGGGATTATATAAAGTCTTGCGAACTTTTTCATTTGTAACCATAATTTTTTTCTAATAATAAATGGACTATGATTCATTATACTTTATACCACTATTATCGATAATCTGAGTTTTTATGAAGACATCTATCAATACAAAAGGTTGGTATAGACGTATAGTAGTAAAGTATTTATTTTATAAAATAATTATCTAAAATCTATATTTTTTTAAGCGGTATATGAATAATATTTTGAAATATTGTATGAGATAATATGTGTTGTTGGTATAGCCATTGATTATAGAATAGTCTATTCTATAATCAATGGTATAGCTAATAATATATTGATCTGCCAAGTATGTTTTTGTGAAAATGGTACCTATTTAAAACAAAAATACAATATTAGCGCTGATGTTCTAAATAGATTATTACAGCAATTATTTTATAATACGTAATAAACTAATAACATATATTTAGTAAATTGAAATATTTATATGTAAATTATTTATTTTTAAGTTACATAATGTATCAATATTTCAAACAAATTGTTTATAAGGTTTAATTTTATAGATACCTATAAATAAATAAATTGTTTACTATTAAAACTATTTATTTTTCGTTTGTAGGGCGATTTCAATAATATAAAACTCAATGCTGATAACATCAATGGCTAATAAATTTGGGTCCATTTTTAATTTTCCTACAGAAATATTGTGAGAAAAGCATTGGATATTAAAAATGTTACTACTTACTAAACGCTGCACATGAATTGCGTCCCGAAATCCCTTTTCCACATGAATTGCGTCTCAAAGATATTTAACGACTACACGAATTTCGTCCCAACCATATTTTTAACAACTACCCGAATTGCGTCCCAACGTAAAAACATTATTTTCCTTCTCATTTCATACAGACTTAGGACTGTCGATAGCAAATTACGACTAACAGTAGGTTAAAAATATTGTTTTTTTTTCTCATTGTTATGCAATTAGATGTGTAAGTAAAATAAAATGTGTAGGTTAATAATATAATAGTTAAAAAAAAAATATATATATATATATCAAAAAAGTTATAATTAAAAAATTAAAAAATTGGTAAAAACTTGAATGATACTTTCTTAATATAATCAAGACGGGTTAATTGGCCACTTTCATATTTTGTCATATTTTGTCTTAGTGAATTTTTTTTTTCACATACCATCATTCGTCTGTTTTTAATTACATGAATACTTCGTTGTTTAATATAAGTTTCTTTTTGTACATTTTTTAAAACATCTATAAATTGAAATATATTCGGGTGTGCTTGGTAAAACATACTGTTAAACTTGGAGTGGAAGGCTTCATAACTATTCGTAGTTCAAATTATAGAACATGAGTACATTGCCCATACAGAAGGCGGGAAATCACAATCAGGCTTTATGTATGTATTTAATATATGATCGGAAAATTGCCGTACTATTTCATTTTCTGGTAAAATGGATACAATATCGTCAGTAAAACAATCCTCCACTTCACCTGGTTTTAAAAATGGGAGAGCAAAAAAATATTTAATTATAATAATTTATAAGCAATCGTTTAAACAAAACCGGACGCAATTCATGCAGTAGATTAGATAATGCCGGAAGCAATTCGTGTACCCGCTTATCAAATTTTTTATTTCGGGACGCAATTCGTGTGTAGCCTTACTAAAGGTAAAAAAAGATTCGCTCGTGTGAATCAATGATTCATCATGTATGCATTAAATCAAAGATTTGAAAATTTAATACAAGGCTCCTAACATATTTTTACAATAGCAGTTGAAAAATAAAAGAAATACAAAGTCACAATTTTTTTTATAAGCATTCAAAGTTTGAATTTTGACAAAATACGTAAAAATCACGATAGTTCACAAATTATTTTAAGCTAGAAATTCATGAAAATTTTTTTTTTTAATCTAAGATTTGAACATTTTTAATAATCTATAATACATTCTAGACAGATAAACCAACTTCGCTCAGAATTGTTTTTCGTATACAATGATATAATGCCATTGCGGATTCAAATTTAATTCCATCCATTACAGTAACCCATTTGTAACCTACTGGCTACTGCAGTACAGCCAGAGTGACATCCACTTACCCGCTTTTTTAAACATATATTTACGTTCTATTGATGGGCTGGTTTAATATCATTCAACATCAAAGGACTGTACTGAAGCTGTTTGTGAATGACTATACTGTAAATGGCTGTAAATAAATTTAGTTATGTTAAAATTTAATAATAGCGAAACGTGTTGGCTAAAATTTAAAACAATTGGTAAGTGGGCTGGTGTATTAGTATTTTTCTTGACCAAAATCTTTCCCCATTTCATTCCCAGTCATATTTAATATGCTGTACTCAGAGATTAACCATTCTTAGATTATACCTATTAAACTTTAAATGCTTATAACTCATAAACTACTCGTCCAAAATTCGATTTTTACGTATCAAAATACTTAGAAAAATATTCTGCTTTGGAATATGAAATTAAAACTCTAGGTTGTCATTCAAAAAAGTAAAAAATTAAAAAAATGAAAAGGATAAAAAATATTTAAAAATATAATTTTTTAATAAAAACGTTGGTTTTTTAACAACTTGAAACTATGTAAAATAATATTTTCAAAAACATTAATATTTTTTGAAATAATGAGTGTTCTATGATATCAAGAATCACCCGGTATAACTCAAAATATGATATAGTTTAAAGCTTTATAAAATCAAAAGAAAAAATGTCATTGAAACGTTTTGATATTGTTTTGTTTTACTTTAATAATATTTAATATATATTTTTATGACATAGGCTAATGTTCTTAGTAAATAACTACTGCCATCTGTAGGTATTCAATAAAACTAACCAAGAGTAAATTATTTTATTTCCTAGAGTGTGCTGTATGATTATATCAGTTTTTTTCAAGTTAAAATAGGTCAAATATTTTATTTTAATTTGTATTTTGTATACCGATAAACTAAAAACAAATTACACATTTTAATAATATGAAAAATATTTCCGTGAGAAATATTTTTGACAGATTATAAATAAAGTATTTTGTTAGCCAATATAAATTAGAAATGGAAATCCTATTAGGAGAAAAATATCCGATTATGACATTATTAATTTTGTTATTAGTGAGTTAACTTGAGTACCCAATATCCAATTGTCTAAGTTGTTATTATTTGTTAATACCTAAATATTAAACTTGTCAATAAAAGCAATCCATAGGTATAGTTTATACTGTAAAAGTAAAAAACCTTTAGTCAGAGATTCGCGATACAACAATAAATTGCATTCTATTTGGAAGTGCACGTTTAATACCTAAACATTTAGATTGCAATATGTAACAATATAATTTCATAGTACTATTAATAATTTTATTAAAACTATAATATTTAAATTTTGAACAGATCTAAGTGATAAATCATATTATTAACTTGTACCAATGTGTTTAAATTTTTTTATTCGCCAGTGCTCATTAAAATATTTTAACGACTTAAATAAAATGTTATTTATAACTGTAATTTTCATTTTGTTTTTGGTAATTACTATTTTTGAAAAAATTAAATACATCCTCGTCCCTCAGGGATATTATACTGCTTAAATAACTCTTTTTTTTTTTGCAACAGTGGGCCTTAATTAAGCATAAACGACAGAAATTTATTACAAAAATGTGTATATATTTTCATTTATTTTTTTGCAAGAAAGAGCAACAAGATAATTATCAATCATGAAACACGTTTTTATAACGTCTTAATGTAAAATAAATATCTTTAGATATTAATTTGACTATAGAATGTTTATAACACACATTATAATAATGTAACGGTTATTGTTATATTAAATAGTAAATATACGGAATGGGACAGTTGAACACCGCCAAATGGGCACGGTTAACTCGGCGAGGCCGACTGGGCGCGGGATCAAGTGGGCACGAGTAAAGTGGACGATGGATAGCTGGGCGCTAAATAGTTAATGTATATTAATTAATTAATTATATATATTTATTATATTTATTAATTAATTAATGTATATATTAATACTATTATTATTATTATTATTATTTCCAATATTATTGTTGTCGTTTTTGTTATATCTACATGGCACATGGTCTACTCTCTCTCTTTTTTTTTAAATTTAATTTCTTTATATTTATAAGTTCATTTGGTAATTATGCGCTATCCCTCTTAAATATTCAACAATGTCTCTGTTATGATAGTCCCGAACAATCTTTAATATACGTTGATCAGCATCCCTGTACTTTTTTAATTTGGCTGGTGGATTGCGTCCAGCCACAAGGTGTTCATAGTAGAAGTCGCGATTTGCTTGCACTTTTCGTAAGCCGTCTATAAGCTTCCAGATTGTAGGATGATCCATACTTAATTCTGTCTGAAGGCGACGATGAGCTGCTTCAGCATGATTATTAGTTCTGTCCTGTTGATTTAAAGTTCTATTGTAGACATTCCACATTTCGTGAGGAAACAAAGGCTGTCTTCGTCCATTACCTCTTCTATTCATTCTTCCGACGTAGTTGTCTTCAAACCAGTCTAAAATTGGTTGCACGTCATCGGGTAAGTTTTCAGATAATGAAAACAAAGCATTATCTATGTCGTCAATTGGAACAAACGCCAAAGCTGTAACCATTTTTGCGTACAACGAAAAGTTTGGCTCATTGTTATAGCGATTTGTTAGGCCTAATTCGCATAACTTTTTTTTCATATTTTTCACCAAATGAAAAAAACAACCTCGAATTTCGGCAGAAGGAAATATTTCTGAAACACTTTTAAAAGCAGCCATTTCATAGTCACAAGTTATAGACTTTGGATCGAGGTTTGGCAGTAATACTTTAATCATAACAAATAATTTGTCGTATGTTTCTCTACATTTATTAGGCAACAGTGCATAAAATAAAGGGTGAACGCCTTCAAATTTTTTTGTTAAAACAACATAAATTTGTTTGAATAAATTTGGCGCAATTTTAAATGTCCCGTCCATAAAAAAATCATCGCAGCTTAATGATATTTCCAAATTTCGTTGACGACCAAATATTAGGATTCTGTCTGCGCCCGGTCCACTGTCAGCTAGCAGAAAGTTTTCAGTTTTTCCGGGTTCTGATTCATACGTTTTATAACACTCAGGAATTTCGAGGTCTGCCAGATTTGTAGGATTTGATGGAGCTTGATGTATTTCATTACGTTTCCTTCTGATTAATTTCTTTAAAGCTTGTTGATTTGGAAGAGCTCCCTGACAAGCGACATCAGTATTTTGGGTACACTCATTTATTACTTGACACGTTGATTCTTGTGTTTCTAGAGCCCTTTTCTTAATTTTTGTAACGATTTTGTCCGCTGCTACTTTAGCTGCAGATGGTTCGTGACTATGCATATTTATAGTTTTTACGACTTCACGATTGACTAAATGCACACGCGCTTTACAATGTCGTTTTTTTTCACATCGCCAAAACTCAGTTTTTTCGTCTGCAGATAGTTTATCAAATACGTACAAAAATCCGTTTTCATACAACTTTTCACGATTTCGCTGTGATGTGATGTTTTCCATATTGAATGACGTCTGAACTTAACACGACTACTTCGAAGACTAAAATATGCGATCTGTATTTTATACCTATAGACACAATTATTGTCCACCTATTATTATTATTTTGTATTGTTTAGTTATCGTATTTGTTCGCGTAGTGTCGTTAATCGCATGTACCTATTTAGGTTTCCTATAAGCATCGTTCAGATGGTATGCGATAAGCCGATACAATGTACAAACGACGTCGTTCGAGCAGATATGACTCTAAATATCCGTTTATAAATCGATACAGAGACATCCTATATTATTATAGATATAATAGTATTTTATCTAATAATTATTGCCCCCTACATGCACATCTCCGGAATACAGCGAGATATAGTGGAGTGGCCACTATACTCAGGAATATATGAAAAACCTACTTGTAAACTATTTTTGATTTTAAAAAATTAAAATTTTTGTAACTATTTTAGTAATACTGTAGATAGGTAGTATAGTGAATTTTCATTAAATTTTCGCGCCCATTTGTCTTGCGTCCACTCAACTCGCGCCTAATTGTCCCTACGCCTAGTTGGCAGCGCCGAGTTGGTCGTGCCCAGTTGGGGGCGATTTGTCCTAGACCGGTAAATATATTATTATTATTATTTTAATCACTGCATTTTTCTTAGCTTTGTCTACAAACTTTTGATAATCTCATGGCCTCCCCCTCCCGGCTGTTCCAGAAGACAAGAAACAATTATAAATCGCCTAAGAATAGGTCATTCTTCATGTACACACCGACACCTTATAACAAAAGAGGATTCACCTAACTGCACTATCTGTGGTGTCCAACTCGCGATCAAACACATCTTCACCGAGTGCAGGAATAACCAACAAGATCGTATCGAAACCCTAAAACTCTAGGAACCACTCACCTATACGAATTCTTCAGTCCTGAACCAACCTCAATTCAACAATTATTTATTTTTCTAAAAAAATCTACCTTATATTAAGAAATATAACTTGTATGAATGTTATGTAAATATGTAATATCAATAATGTAATTACTGTCAGACCAATAGCCAGAGCTGCCGCGGTATTTTATGTCTAATAAAAAAAAATCTTTTAATCAATCGATTAATTTTATGGTTATTTGATTTATAAAAGTAGAATTTCATATTTAAGTTCAAGTTTCAATTATAAGTTTTTTCAATGACAAATCAATTTACTAAGTGATTATTTTTGACCGAAGGACTGACGTTCAATCAATTTCCAATAAGTAGGTATTACTCAACAGTTTTTGTCGGCTAGAATAAAAAAAAACTCACATTCCATTAAACTTTAATTATTTTATCGTTTTTTTTATTGAATTAGTTAAACAATAATCTACTTAATCTCTGCTGTCTGCATGTATTATAAAACAGCTAAGAGAAAATTAACAACACTGAAGTCCTAAAATGTGTAATGACATTATAGTTTGTTAAATGCACGACAGCGGTCAATCTACGGCATATGCGGAGAAAAAACTTTTGCCACATACAAATTGTATACCTTATCTAGTGAAACAAAATACATATGGATTAAAATTTTTATTAAAAAAAAATATATATACAGTATACACACATGTTTAAACACGGAATTGATGTGTTCCCAAAATCCGTGTAGGACTATAGGATTATTTAATTTAGTATATTATTGCCTATACAGCACATACGTTTTTTCGTCACTTACATTTAATTAAAGAGTTTGGTGAATGTTGCCACACCCGGGCTTAATATTTGTTCTATACTGAAAAAAAAATAGCAAGCCCATTAAAGCTCACCGAAAACAGGCAATGTCAACAAACTGATGAAACCGACTTTCATTATTTACAGATTACAGACTATAGTTAGAACATATATAAGATTCAGAAAACAACAAAATTTCATCGTTTAAACAAAAACATCAATATATTCAATATGTACCTAAATTTAATATTTTATGAGCGAAATACTCGTTTAGATCCAAAGTACGGATTTTATTATTATATTATAGAATAAGGATGTATTTTTAAAATATAGTTTTATAATTCAGATAATAATCTAGGGTTCGAAACGTCCAGCCAATCGCTGAGGCGAAGGAGATTTTTTGGGATAACTGCCCCGAGTGGAATTTAGCAGAATGTGTGAATGACTAGGTTAGTGGGTATATAATATTGAATAGGTACGAACAATATTGTTTTTTTTTTTTTTATTCTTATTGTTATTAAAATATACATTACAAAATTAAAATCAATGTAATATAATTAATTTATCCCTTTATAAGTACTAATAACTAATACAATTTATATACGAACTATACCTATAAGTATTTTAATATTTTAACTTAATTATATTATTATAAACAATTTATATTGTATATCATAACAATTTAATTTATTCACGCTTACTAAAAAATCTTGTCGCCACGCCACTAAAACCGTATAAAACTATTCGATTACAATCCTATATATAAAAAAACAACTTTTCTGTGGGCCAAATAAAAATCGTTCATGGACTTGATATTGGGTATACTACTAATACTTTTCAAGTTTTCTTTGAAAAATCATGGATTTACCATATACGACGTAAACACCCCAGTGATAAAACATCTCTCGTTAATTTGTTTTAGGTCTGTGTTTCTGATAACGTATTTTTTCAAAAAAATGTATGAATCTGATCTCAAATTAAAAACATCGTTCATATGAATCGCATTTTAAGTTATGTGATATTTGTGGTTTTTAAATTTAAAGCAATATAAAAGATAATCTGAAAATATTATGTTTATAACGACTTTTTCGTGACTTTTTACAATATCTTTATAATTACACAGCATATAATAAAATAATTAACTATCAAATTAATAATAAAAATTATAAATTTTTAACCTGCAGTTGTAAATACATATTATATCATTATACCAGGCAATCACCAGTTGATAATCGACGAACTTGGTCAGTTGCAAAAGTCTTTAAGGCATTATGTGAACATATTACATATGAGTTATGATTATTCATATTATAATATGCAGTATATCTATACAGCAAACGGCAATCGTCGAAGACCTTTAATAATTTCAATAACCAAATAGTAGACATGAAAAAAAAAAAGTTTTAGCCAACTACAATAAACGGAGAGTATAGTAAAAGTTTACGTAAGAATATGTGCCCCCACATTTCGTTCCATTGAAGATATATAAATAAAGCTCATAATGTTCATACTAATCTTCATACTTCCAGCTTTAAGTAGTGAAGAAGACGGAATCTTCAGGTCTTTGGTGGCTCAACGATGGTTCATCGCATTCTATGTAGGACATCACTTGTTCCGGTGGAAAAGTAAATATTTATGTTAGTTATTTTTCTATTTTTTTCAAGGCCCAACCAAACCTAATAGGTCCTAGAATATTAAATATTTGAATAAATGAGAGTAATACAAACACACACACACACACACACACACACACACACACACACACACACACACACACACACACACACACACACACACACACACACACACACACACACACACACACACACACACACACACACACACACACACACACACACACACACACACACACACACACACACACACACACACACACACACACACACACACACACACACACACACACACACACACACACACACACACACACACACACACGCGCGCGCGCGCGCACGTACACGCATACATAATATATAATGGGCGTCTGTATGCCAAGTGAAATTCAACATGTATTATTAATATTTTAATAGCTATAGGTATATATTTTATTCGAAACCAAAAGCTTCCACATCCCTACTACTCATAACTCATTCAAAACACTTTGTTCAGGTCTACGGACAAAGCAAAGAACATAAATTTAATTACGAATGAATAATCGTCTCATCGTACGCTGAACTGCGAATTTAAAGGCACCGGCGGTTTCTGAGTGATTTAATGAACATTAAATTGGAAAAACCATGGAATTCGCTTTACTGTATATCCGATTTTGAGTGAATCTCGTCAATGAGTAAGCAACTGTAATGGATGTGTTGAGTTTCAATTAAACGCCAAATCACTGTGTACTAAGAAAGATATTTAATGTAGAAAGTGTCAGCCTCTATTTTTTCTAACTTCTAAGTAGCTACATAAAAATATTACATTATAATAGTTGAGATACAATATATTTTGTTAAGATTTTAGAATCTCATCAAAATAAAAAATAAAAAGTATATAATATTATTATAGGCAACTAATTTTTTTCCATGTAATCCGTGATTTTCAATCGTCTGATTTAAATTATTTATTAATCTTATTACACTTAAATTATTTTATAAATCTTAACTATATTATTTTGCTATTTAATCTAAATTATTGATGCACTACTTTGTAATTCTTGTTTTAAAAATGATTGAAAAATGTCCTTAATATTTTTTAGAATCTCTCGACAACAACATATTCTCACTCACAGCCATAATAAAGTTTATCTTCAAAACAAATTTTAAAAACATTAAATTGTAAGTATGTACACGAATTTGTTAAAATATCGTTAGAATTAAGTTCTCGTTGTAAATAATACTTGTTTCCAATATCACCGTGGATATTTTTATTAATGAAATAAATAAATTCTTTGTTTTTTCTTATGATACTTATTATGTTATAGCGAGTGTACTAATTGAATATAAATACTAGATACTAGCTATATTTTAGCCCATATGGACGGTTTCTAATTGGTTACCCAAATAAGTAAACAAATAAATACCGGTATTCGTAACAGGAAAATTGGATTTGACTTAAATATGAAAAACAAAATTAAAATCTGGAAAAAATGTTTTCTATTCCAAGCATAGTATGGTATACATGTAATAATATTATGTATATTACTTAGACTATAATTATAACAATATAAGAAAACTATATTAATTTTATCCAAAGTTTTTATAATATTATTTGTGGTTATTATTATCAATGATATTAAAATATGGTTCATAGGGATTTTAATATTTTAAGTTTATTTATTAATGAATATATATATTTAAAAAAGCGGGTAAGTGGATGTCGCTCTGCTGTACATTAGGTGGTGGGGTGGATCTCTGACTAGGGTAGGTTAGATTTGAATGCAATGATAGGTATCATTGTATACGAAAAACGATTCTGAACGGAGATGATTTTTCAGTCCAGGATATATTATAGAAAATTAAAAATTTTCAAATCTTTGATTTAAAAAGAAAATTTTGTATACATTTCTAGCTTAAAATAATTTGCGAATTTTCGTAATTTTTACGTATTTAGTCAATATTTGAACTTCAAATGCTAATAAAAAAAAATTGTGCCTACGTATTTTTATAATTTTTTAATTACTATAAGAATAACTTATGAGGGACTTTGTATTCAATATTCAAGTATTTTGATAGGGCCGAAAAATTTTTATCAACCCTTCAAAAATTTTTTCAGAAAAATTGAAAATTTCAGTTGTCTATTAATATCTCAAAAAAAATTCAAAATATTTTTAAAATTAAATCATGTAAAGAAAATGCCAATCTAAATAACTGATAAAATTTTTACGTATCTACGACTTATACTTTTTGAATAATAACAAATATTTATATAAAATCGTTTCAGGATAAATCGTTATCGTAACGCTATTTCGTAAAAATTTAAAATTCAAACGCACTTCAAATTTTTCCTATAATGACGCTTCGAGATTTCACTATAGCTACTTGAAGGAAAACTTAGTGTTGTATTCTTATTCCTTAGTTATAAACACAAAAAATCTTATGATTTTACAGCTTCAAAATTACTTGCAAATTTTCGCATTTTCGACAGATTTCGTAAAAATTTGAACTATAAACGCTTATAAAAAAAAATTGTGCCTATGTATTCTTATAATTTTTTAATCACTATAAGAATAACTTATTCTTCTCTAATATCCATGAAAACATTTCGTAATCACAATATAATCATCTCGTCTAATATTATTATATGTGTTATAATCTGTGGTACAATTATTGAACAAATTTTCAATTTTTCAATTTCCGATCTAAATATCTAGTGAAATTTTCAAGTATCTACGACTTATAATTTTTGAAGTATAACAAATAATATTTAAATTCGTTTGACTCGTTTGAGGATAAATCGTTATCATTACGCGATTTCATAAAAATGTAAAACTCAAACGCTCAAAACATTTTTCCTATAATGACGCTTCAAATTTTCTCTATAGCTATTTGAAGCAAAACTTATGGAAAACTTGGTGTTAAATTTTATAACCTTAGATATAAATACAAACAATATTATGAATTTTGAACTACAAAATAATTTGCAAATATTCATGGTTTTGACGAATTTTTGTCAATATTTGAAATTCAAATGCTAATAAAAATTTAATTTGAATTTCCGATGGACATTTTTTTTGTGATAAAGATTGACAAATTTGTAAAGAATCTTGTATTAAATTTTCAAATCTTAGATTTAAAAAGAAAATTTTTTACGAATTTCTAGCTTATAATAATTTGCGAATTTTCGTGATTTTTACGTATGTTGTCAAAATTTAAATTTAAATGCTTGAAAAAAAAATGTGACTATACATTTCTTTTATTTTTCAACTGCTATTGTAATAGTATATTGTGTGGCAAGGGCGGGAAGTTAGCCATTTCAGTCGCGGTTTTTATGGAAAATGTATTGTTATATTTTTAATCCTTAGTTATAAACAGAAAAAATTTTATGATTTTTAAACTTCAAAATTACTTGCAAATTTTCGCGTTTTCGACATATTTCGTAAAAATTTGAACTATAAACGCTACTAACTAACGCTTATAAAAAAAATTGTGACAAACGATTTTTAATTTTTTTTTAGCTAAAATAAGAACAACTTATAAGGAACCTTGTATTAAATTTTCAAGTTTTTTTGGTCGTCCAACATTTTTTTACCGACACTTCAAAAAAAAATTCTCAAAAAAATCGAAAATTTCAGTGATCTATAAATAACTCAAAAAAAGTCAAAACTTTTTGAAAATTAAACTGTATATATATAACACTAACATAAACATTTGGTGAACATTTCAAGTATTTACAGTGATTAGTTTTTGAATTACAACCATATAAAAAATCAATTTGGTCAAAAACTGGTTTTGCGTAAAAATTCCAGTTTTTCTGTCATTTTTTTTTTGTTTTTCTCGATTTTTTTGAAAACTGTTGGAAAATATTTACTTTTGACCTCTATAATGCACCAAGGATCTTCAATTTTACATCGGAAACCACCCCCAAAGTTTGAAATCGAGCATTATTTCGACTAGTTATGCTGTACACAGACACACAAAAAAAAAAAAAAACACCCACACATCATTGTGAAATCAATACATTCATCACTTCGTTCAGAATCTAAAATTATAAAAATAGTTATAGTGGGAGATCCTACGCCAGACCTAAAAAGAACAGAGTTGACACTCCTATATACGCTGTGAGACTAACTAGATTAACAAATAACCCAGCATCAACCAACAACATAACCCTTGAACTACAAAAAAACCAAAACTACACCAAGATCCCACAAATAATAAAAAATAAAAAATAATCAGTCCTCCATGGACAAGCTTATACAAAATAAACACAGAATTGAACACTCTGCCTAAGGAAAACACACCTCCATATATTTATAAAAACTTTCTGAAAAATGCTCTTGAGAATCAAAATGAATTTCAAGAACTATACACCGATTCGTCAAAAGTGACGAAGGAGTAGGAATAGCCATAATAAAAAATAATTCATAGACATCGTTCAAACTACCATCAACATGCTCTATATTGTATACAACCGAAGCTCTTGCTATATTACTTGCCATAAAATGCATTAACAAAAAGGAAAACGAAAAACATATCATTCTAAGTGATTCGTTAAACACACTTATTAGTGTACAAAATAAATTTAATCCTAGCGACATAGCAATTCAAATTCAAAATAGATTAGAAGAAGCAAACCAAAAGAACAACAACATAATAATAATGTGGGTACCTGGACACATAGGAATAATCGGTAATGAAAAGGCAGATAAAAAAGCAAAACTAGCTATCAGCTCACCGGACTCACAATACATTAACATTTCATCATACTCTGGTATAAGAAAACAAATAAAACAGGACACCACCTTACTGTGGCAAAATATATGACCACCCAAAACAACAAACTAAACGAGGTCAAACAAACGGTCAAACGATGGAGAAGAAACCCAAATATTAGTACCACAAACGAAAAAAAACTAAATAGGGCCAGAATCGGTCACACCAGACTAACCCATGAGTACCTAATGACAAAAAGTGACCCACCAATATGTCAATCATGTGGCTCAATAATCACAATCAAACACATTTTTGAAGAATGCAGAACGTACATCAAACAAAGAGAGGATCTCAATATAAGGCATCAAATTGGAACAAGCCTAGGCCCAAATCCTGACAATGAAACCAACACCATTAAATTCTTCAAAACAACCAAGTTACTCAAACTATTTTAGCCAACCTTTCAATGTATAAAATACCAAACAAATTAATTCTAATTATTTCTCTTGTACTTTTTTTTATTTTTTTTGTTTTTTCTCTTATTTCTTTGCTCTGTTCCTTATTATATGTATAATTAATTTATGTTTATAGTAATATGCTAATGGCCTAGTAGTCGAAGCAGAAATTGTAAAAATTTCAAGACCAATAAACAAAAAAAAACAAAAAAAATAATTATAAAATGTTATTTGAAAAATTGAAAATATATTCACACCACCTTTTATATAATGTTTATGATTAAAAGTTTTCCTTTAAACTAAGTAATTACTGTGACATTATTATGTTAATTACAAAAATAAACATAACCATAATATCATTAAATAGCATTAAATGATAACTAAAGTTAATGTGTTCTTAAATATAAAGTTATTTAAATCGAAAACTAATTCGTTTATAAGTTTTATTTTTTTAATTTTATTTTTATTTATTTTATTTTATAAGATATTCCTAGCCAACAACTTACAGTAGACTATCTATATCTAGAGATAGTATTTTATAAGTTTTATGAACTTAATATTATAAATTTTCTGAATGAATTAATAGTTCTATGCATATTTACTTCTTTAAGTTCTTAATATTACCAATATTGGTTTAGTAAAATGATATAATATGTTGTCTACATTAATTAGAACCAACATTTCTTAGACGTACAATAGTGTTATATATTAGGTGTCTATAATTTGATAAAAAAAAGAAAAAACACAAATAAATAAAAAAAAAAACTGATGTTAAAATATTAAAATGTTATTTTAACTTAAATATCATAATATAATACATTTGAAAAATGAAAGTCATCAGTTATAAGAAATTGCTTTATGCTTTAGGTTCTACAGAAACCTGTTATAACATAGTGCATGGTTATTTTATTCCATGTGAGGAGAGTCGATCATTTTATCCTTAAAAATATGCAAAGTAATTTGCACTACCTATGATATACTATATTCTGTATATTTACATGGGCGTAGCGAGGGCACTTGCACACCCCTGCGCCCCAAATTGAATTAAAACAATTGTTTTTAATATTTAAATTTAAATAATTAAATTTTACATTAAAATGATGGTATCCGGGCACCAAAAAGTACAAGAACAAAATCGAAAAATTGTTTCGTCCATAATTTAAAGTGTACTATTTTTCGGGACCTATGATCTACCTTTAAGAGGAAAAGGTCGTAATGAAGGTAATTGAATTGATATATTTATATTATTGATATTTTTATAATCTTGTTTTAATTCCCCCCTCCCCCCCGATTGAAATTCTAGCTACGCCCATGTATATTCATATAAAATGTAATAATATTATTACGTCATTATCGAATTCGCTTGTGCGTTTTATCAAATTTTCGGAGTGAGTGTTATGACCGGATATAGTTAAGAGGCACGCTTTTACTCTGTATTTATAAATCATCGTTATTTTTATTATTGGTATCTGTCATTCTTTATTTATTATGGATTAAGTTTGCTTAAGCTTGGGCAAGTTATAACGTTACAATCAGAATAACAAACGGTACCACGATGGTCCTTGTGCTGGTGCCGAATGTATTATTTTAAAGAAGCCTATATTTTGATTTTAAATTAAATAGAGTGATTTTTAAAGCATACTCCCATTTTTATGTTTTAATAAATTAGTAAATTAGAAATATATTCAAATTCTGATTTTTAAATTCAAGTGTAGTAAAGTACGATATTTTTTAATACCTACTTTGGTTTTTCACATTATTTAAGGAGATACTAAAAAAGTTGAATTATCCAAGATTGATTTTCTGGAAATTTGAATGTATGGAAATCAGAATTTAACAAAAGGATTCCAGTAGTTATCTTACTTAAAATAATAATAATAATAGTCTATTAAACTTACTTTGTAAATTGATACGAGTTCGGCGATTATAAAGTACGCAATATTAAGTATTTGTTATAGTAGTTACTAACTCGTCAAGAATATGATAAACAACTTAATCATTATGTATAATAATCAAAATTTTAATACCTCATATCGCTAAAATCGTGTTTAAAAAATATTTAGTACAAATAAACCAAATAAATTATAGTAAAACGATCAACTATTATATTATTCATTATCTTACGGTATCTTATAGGTATGCGTATCTCAATATTCCTAAAACTACAAGAAAACAATAAATATCTTGAGAATTTTATTCCACCTGCTATGGACTCGCATCCCGCATTGTTTAGTTCACGATCAACTAGGTACCATTCTAGTCATTCGGAATACTTAACTTGTTAAATAAAATTCAGCTTTCATGTTATAAATAAATATATTATATGTTTTTTAAAAATAAATAATCAAATAATCTAACCAAAAAGAAATCCACGTTGTTTAAATTAACTCGAGTCACCTTCCAACATCATCCTTGACTACTGATACCTGTAGGAGACGTGATCACTACACACCTCTTAAAATTATAGAAACCTACATTATCTTGAATTAATTTATAGAAGTTTACATTTGAAAAGAAAATGCTGTAAAAATATATATTATTTTTTTTTAAACATTTATTAGAATATATACAATCTGTAATAATGGTTACAATAAGCATATGGGCTGAATTTACAGTTGTTGTGAATGCGTGAGGTGAGTAGCAACCCAGCGTTAACACTCGACTAATAAAAATATTTAAATTGAAATATGTGTACTATCAATGTTTTGGCATTAGACAACATTAGACAATATCAACAGACATTACAGTTCTAGTATTATGTATGTGTAAATAATTTACATCGTTCAAACCCACTCTCCACTTTGTTTTGAATCAATAAAAGAAAATATTTTATTTGTATAATTTTTTTATAGTTAAAAAAAAATGTTTTCATAGTATCCACTATTCTATTTCAATTGTGTGGAATGCATACAATCGGTATAATATAATGATTATATAACTATTAGAATACTAATAAAATTAAAATTAAATTTAGATACTTTAAAATAATTAAAGTTATACAAATATGTTTTTGGTATAACACATAGATATGAATTATTGAAGAAAATGTATTATTACAAATTTATAAGCATTTTGTATGTATAGTTTTATTCCTAGAAAAATATTTTTTTTAATTTTCTACGACTACTCAAAATACTTAATGAATAAATAGATGATAATTATGAATGTTTTAATGTGCAATGAAAAAGATTTAACTTGCATTTTGTAAGCATTTGACTATTTGAGTAAATTAAAATATTTTACTGTCCGATGTCAATTTATTAAATAATATAACAACTATGACGGCGCTCCGTATAGACTATTTAGCTACATTTATGTATTCTTGTATCATTATTAAATTTTGCAAATTAATATTGTTTTCGCACAGTTGATACTTTGATAGTATTAACTATTTTATAACAATAGTAACGTAATGATTATGAAAATGTTAACTATTTAGATCATGCTCCATTGATGATCATTATTTGATATTATAAAAACAATAAGTTACGATTATTAATATGTATATAAGTATTAATTAATTATTCTTTAAGTAATTGCATTGTTCTTAGGTCAATTATTAAGTTAAGATCACACAAACATAACAATTAATTAATCCAAACAAATACTCGTATAATATACTTATACATTAAAGTAATTCATATTGAATTTTCCTTAATAATAATTATTAGATTTCGCCGTGTTGTAATGACTATATTAAAGGGTGTGACTTTTACAACAAAGTTATAAAATACAAAATATATATCAATTTACATGAAATACTAATTTTATAGTTTTTTTCTTTTATTATTAATGGGAATTAAAAATGTAGTATTGAATTAACTTTAAAAAGTTCAAAATATTTTTCATTATATGATCAAGTTCACAAAATTCTTTTAATATTAGTTTTCAAAAAAACCCACAATAATACTATTATATTATTATAAGTTTTAAACTATTAATTGATTATGTATGTTATGAAATAGATTAAAAAAATATGATATAATATTAAAAATATGAACATTTAGTTTCTCGTAAAATAATTAACGTAATCTTCAAAATGTATTTAATTTTTAAGCGTTTATCTGCATTGTTTCTTCAGTCCAGCATTAGTATACTATATTTCAACAAACCTTACAATAGGTAGTATATTTTGTTGAAAATACGCGGGATGCATCCTTGTCACTTACAAGTTATTAAGTGTTCGGAATTGAAAAACATTTCTTAATGGGTGCCAGTAAAATATTTTTTAAAAGTGAATATTCTTCAATGGCAACATAATGACAATTGTTTTCTTCTAGTAACTTTGACGTTAATTTAACTGTTCGCATCGATTGCTTGTAAACATAATTTGACTTAGCTTATTATTCGTTTATTACTAAGTCATTTATAACTCACAAAGACATACATATATCTACTATCCAAAATATTCAAAATTAAAAGACCCTTACCTATGGGTGTTTACAAATATTTTGTTCTTAAATTATGGTAATTTTATACATCAGATAATCTGAGGTCATAAATTAAACAAAACTCTATTTTCTTAAATTAAATTTATTATAAATACACATTTAATGTACATCGACGAAATAGATGGTTGCAATTAATATAATGTTTAGTTTTTATGACACACCAACAATACATTTTAATTCATATTTAAAAAAAAACATTTGAAAAAAATAGATTATATAAAAATTAATTATGAAGTACTGTAAATATTCATAAATTAATGGTTTATTGGTTTATAATAATAATTATGTAATATTATTTAATATTGTGCATGATGAACTAGGTATGCATTAAATTTTTCTACACTTATAATAAATATTCTATACCATAGGTTTCCATCAAAATATAAACAATTGAATTATTTATGGAATTTTGTTAACAAATGTTACTGTACAATACATATTGTATTACATTTAATCAGCATTATAGATTTGGGGTGTTTAGGTGCAAATTATTCTTAAAACCGTAAAATGTTTTTTTTTTTTTTTTTATTCTCTTTGAAGACATATTTATTGCTGAGAAAACATTTTAAAATTAGCAATTTAAAACATTCCTCTTTACAATCATCATTTTCGGGTATAAATACTTGCATATGAACAGTGTATGTTAATCATAAAGTGAGTGATACTAAAAAATCTCTGTTGCTGGAATTTTTAAATTGTAGATTCGGTATTTTTTCCTGATATAAATACTGTTTTAATTATATTAAATATTAATTAATTTTTTCAAACATCTAATTCATACTAGTAGATAGCAAATTCAAAACTTATTAAAACTATAGCTAAGCACTATAAGTTTATTTCAATTATTATTATTAATGAGTGAATTATTCTGATACGCAAGATTTTATTAGTTTTAATTAGATTAACATTTGTCTGCATCACTATATATTATACAAAACTATATTTTCATATTATATGTATTGCATATATATTTTAATGACAAAGTAATATTTATTAAGAAAAGTATAAAAAAAACACATTAGTATACCTATATCTAAATAATTTTGACAGTTCCTATTAAATTTCTAAATGTTTTTCACGAAATATGTAAAAGCTGATTATTATTATTTTCAGATATAACTTTTGATACATATTAGATAAATTCAGCAAGCAGTGAAAATAGAAATTTATTTATTTTATTTATTTATAATATATAAACGCCAAACGGCAATTTTAAAATATCAGAATAAGTATAAGTTAAAAGTTAATAGATACAATAATAGTATTGAAGAAATAAAGAAATAAAGAAATAGAAGTTATAAACGATAGACATTTTCGCAGTGATTACAATATTAATTGTTTGAAAAATTATTAAAATTATAAATTTGCATATTGCTATAAGCCTATAACCTATATGTACCTTTCAATACTGGTTTACGTAATTAATCGTGATTCTGATGAAATAGTTGCTTACAGATCCGATGCATTTGTGTTGACGTTGTCTGTCTTCTTTTTAAATATTGTTCGGGGTTGAGAGTCATTGTTGAAGCACTTTCATGACAGTCCTTAAGTGGCATTATAACTCCTGTAAATTGTTTAATAAAATCTAAAACACGATGACTAGATTTCTTATCGATCCCAATAGTGTTGGTGAGTTGCGGCCCAATCCCTAATTGACGTACGAGTTGCGTCCCGGGTTTATGAAAGGTACGTACGAATTGTGGCCATACAATAATGTATATGGGGGGTGGAGTGGCCGAGCGGACTAAGGCGTCGGTTGCGACGCACGCAGTCGCCGGTTCGAATCTCGGTCACGGGCGGCATCGCTCTTTGGGCATTTCGCGATGTCTGGAGAGAGAGGCCGTCGGCCCCCAACCGGGCATGGCAGAAACCCACGGGTGCCCATTCAAAATTCTGCCAAAAACCCACGAGTTAAAACCTTACAGTTCCTTCCCCTACAGTTCCCCAGGCTAATGACCTCAGTTGTCGAAGCCCTAACCATAAAAAAAAAATAATATATATATATATAATATTATATACTATATAACTATAATATATAGTATATAAACATCACAATATTACGTATTTTCTACTATAAATCGTCGTAGGTACTAACATTAATATTTGTCTTGAAAAAAATAAAAGTATATACGTATAATATATTATACAAACGAAACAACGATTGATTTCGGACTGAATACGCATTGACAATTTTCATTTTGACATTTGAAATTATCCGATTATCGTAGTTAATGCAAGTCATACGGCAGATAAGACGATAAAACGATCTATATTATCTTTATCATATAATACAAAAATATAACTTCCCATGCGTGTTGAACATTTCATTTATTGCTATGTATATCAAAAACCACATCTGCCATATACATGATAATAATAAGTAAGTTATAAAGGTAATAATATATTATAAAGGTAAGGTAGGTACATAGGTAATGATAATTACTCAGGCCGCAACTCACCTACCGCTAAAATATTATCGGGCCACAACTAATCTATACCTAAAATATTATCGGGCCGGAATTCACCGGTCTCCAACACCGGAAACGACAAGCCGGCCCGCAACTTACCCACAACCGATCCCAGATATTACAATCGCATAGTATAAAGTTGAACAAATAATTGATTCTTGTAACATTTTATCATTAGAAATAGTTGGGTGTATAATATACATAAGTATATATTATTATTATATGCATAGGTAGGAGATTTGGCTTTTATTGTTTGTAGAATATGACAAAATATTATAGCTACCTCTGATGTCTTAAAAAGCAAAAGGGTAACGCACTAATATAGAAGTAGTTTAACAACACTTTGATGGTGTATTGCACCTATTTATGAAATAATATAATATGTAACTATGTGAATGTTTATGTGTAATTTATTATTTCCACGATTGTAAACGACATTTAATTCATATCATGCATTGCATTAAAATAATATACTTCCGTATTTATATGATTATTGTTACCATTTTTGTTATACATGTATAACCAACATGTATTTTTGTTATAGCAATAGGTTTACGCTTAAAAACATAAAATAATATTGTGTTCAACTTGTTAGTCGAATTAAATATAAGCGCTATGTGTTGATTTTCGGAATATGATGTGTAAGCCTGTCACTTATCTAAAATTATTAGATATTTTGGCTACTAAATTTAAAAACAAAATATGTTAAATAAATTAAACTTAAATATTATAAATATAAAAAATGTCTTAATACAAAATAATATAATACATTTTGTTTTGCAACAAATGTTCGTTTGATAGCACAGTGAAAATATTTGTTGAATTTGAAATGATTGAATGATTAAGTTGATTTTTAATGCTCGAGTATAATATAGGAGAATTCCAATCAAAAAACATGAAAATAACGCTTATTTGGTAGTTTATGGATTCCAATTTTTACCTAACCTAGCCGATAATTTTGTAAATTTATAATATTTAAATGTTTTTTAATAGTATAGATTAATAATTTTTTTTTTAATTATTGATTGACCATCTAAATTATTACTTGTGTAATTAATACTTGATTATTGCACTATAACAAAATATGTAACTGCATTGTTAGTTGAAAAATTATTTATATAAAATACAATAGTAAGTGCAATAGATAATATTATAAAAGTATTTAAAGCATACAATTATTTTTCTAATATTAAAAAATGTATTGAATTCCAACCATGTAATTTAATATAATTAATTTAACCACCTATTCTATGGTTTAATTTTTGAAGTATATCTGATCTTTGTTTCTGAATTTCAAATAATTTTTGCATTGTTAATTTTATATTTATCCAATACAGCTTTTTTTTGTAATGAAAGAAAATACTTATCTTCTTAAGTTTTCTGATTTTCATAATTTTTTTTTTTTTTTATTGGTTAAGCATCAACTACATAGGTTCTTAGCTTACATGTGTTAATTTCTACATTAAATGATTATATGCTATTGTACAATTCTATTTTTTTAAATTATAAAATTATGCTATGAAAGTTTGAAAATGGACCAATTGCTTCGTACAGGTTGTCTGGGATGATTTTCATAATTATCATGGCGTAGAAATGGCAATATCAAACAAATCGAAATTTTATTCCAAGTTATTTTCGTGATTTTGCTTTTATTAAAATGTCACAACAGTCACAAAATGTTTTAATTTTTTGAACTTTACTTGAAGGATTTTGAATTTTCATCATTCTCGTTTTTCTTCACAATATTATACATTTGTCAACAATAAGAATGCAGCTTTTTTGTAAATTAAACCATACTACGCACATACTATAAAATAGAACACGAAGGCAATCTATATTTTGATATTAACTTACTTTCAGCAATTTGATTGCTCGTAGTATTTACTTTAAGAAATAACCTCTCGTGTGGCATTATAAAAATAACGATTTATAAAATTTGCAATTAATCTAAAGCAATATATTATAAATTAATTGGTTATAAGTTATAAACTTATAACATATAGGCATGAATATGGAATTGTATTTAAGGACTACTATACATGGAAGTATGGTCGTTCACTAATCAGTGATCAAATAGTTCATAGTTTTGTACATCTGTAAATTTAAATAATATTGTTATGATTTATAGTAACATTTCTATTTTAAAATTCTATAATATAAATAAGTATTCGTATTTATTATTTATTATGTAACTAATACTTTGATTAAAATAATATTGCTTCTGTTTTTTACGGAATATTTTTAAATATATAAATGTTTTAAATTAATTATTTATTGTAATAAACATAAAATAAAAAGGCCCCTATTTTCAATTTTTAAAATTTTTGAGACATATAGTTAAGAACTTAAAAATTAAGTATATATTACTTGTATGAATACTACTTATTCGGTATAAACAATAATTTAAGAAGGTGCTATAAGTGGAATTTCAAAGTTGAAAGATAAGAACCACTTCCCTAGAATGGATGATATGGAAATTTTGAGACATACTAATTTAATGCATTGAGTTACTCAAAAAATGTTTTTATTACAAATATTACTTTTATACCTAAGTATAGTAAGAAATAATTTAATGCTAAAAATTATTTGATTTAAAAATAAGTTAAATATATTATAAAACTTATACTCTTCATAGATAAAAAGATATTAGTTCACTAAATGGTAAAATTATGAATGAAAACTACAGCAGTGTTTTAAACTATTATCTGATACAATACATTATTTGTTTCTACTTACTTAAATCAAGAATTACAAGAATTCTGTAAAATTAAAATTCAGGCAAAAATATTTTTAAAAAAAGCTTAAAATATGTGAAATTATGCAATGTATACCTTTAAGAAATCCAACATTAAGTATTATAAATAATTCATACAAAAGTATTTCAAATTTGTATTACCAATGTATTTCTTTTTATTATTTGAAAGTCTGTAAAGCTTATGAGCTATTGAAATATAATTCCAAAACCAGAATTTGCTATGAATGATAAATTAATTGGATTTAGATGGATCGTTGACAAAACAAATAAAAATAAATTGAAATTTTACTTGTTATACTTGAAAATTTTTGGTATAGGTTTATACACGAAACCTAAATTTGACAATTATATATTTCTTAGTTGATGTCAAATAAGTATTTATCACATATTAATTATTGTTATAGCTATGTAAAATAATTATTCAAGCCTTAAAAAGAATTTTTAGAATTTTTATAATACTATAAAAGATATTAAATAAGAAATAAATGTTAGACATATTTAGTACTATAAAATCCGAGTAATGCTCGTATACCTTGTAATATGAAAGTTTAATAGTATTTAAATTTACTTTTTACAGTTTAAGTTTATTCTGTCTGTAATAAGTTTTGATGGTCAAAACAATGAATGTATATGATTTTTTACTTTTATGTGATAAATAAAAATGTTGTAACTTTTGAAACATTTAACTCAAATGAAAATTAAAAATTCATTAAAGTTAAGCTGTTCAAGATTAATATAAAATTAGTGTTAGAAAAACATAGTTTCTCAGTGTTCAAAAGTAATTTTGTACAAATGATTGAGAACATCAAAATAATAAATAATAATAAACCGACTGAGAATCGAGTACATTAATATTACACATAATGGGCATCTCATGAAAAATTAACCTCATACAAAATGCACTTCGTGTGGAGTAACACTGGCTGTTTAACACATAATGACAAAATTCACCAACGAAGACGAAAGTAAAGTGCACATTATACTAGAAAACCTCTATGATATGAACACGAATGACATTCAGAAAACGTCATTTAATTTATTTTGGAGATCCGAATTATAAAATTATATTTTATAAAAATATTTATTTTTTTATTTTCAACTGTAAAGAAAATGTTATGTAAAATAAATTTATTATTTATTCACCCTTTCTCTTTTCTAAGTTCCAAACATGTAAAATAGCTTGAGAAAAAACGTAGCAACATTTCCTAATAAGTGATAATAAAATCTGCGTTGTTTATGTTTATATTTTTCATCATTTATTAGTTAAATTACATATTATTTATTGTATTTTATATTATATTTAAAATAATAAACTACACATTTTTAAGATGATAACATAGTCAAATAGCATAAATATTAGAATGTATTATAAATTTGATGATTGTGGAATTCCACAAATATTATTAAGTGGTAGGTACACTAAAAAGGCAATAAATTGTATCATTTATAATCACCTTAAAAAAGCACCTCGATTAATAATTATAATATTATTCTCATCTTGAAAGGATGCTATTCATGCACGACACATCTGCATTTTATTCAACTGAAATATAAATATAGTGAACTATATGAGTTAATAAACGATTATAAATAGTAGCAAAAAGTATAATTAGATAAAATGAAATGTATTGGGTGTTAAATATTAAGAAAATTTCATCGATTTAGAAGTATGATAACTAGGACTTAAAACTTGATGCATTTGCATCTTCTTTTCTAATGCCCATATATAATTCTCGTCTATTATAAAGAAATTTTATTCATGAAGTATAGAATTTAATGGTACAATTTTTATTTTGCATTTTTAAGGGATTCTATGCTTTACGGTAATTTTTTAGTATTTTTGGTGCATTTTATTCATTATTACACTTTTTTTACATATACTTACATTTTGCTTGTTGAAAGTTACACATATAGATTCCATTAGCTTGCCTATTATCAACGTTCATTATCTATTTTTTTGCTAAAAGAAGCATTTTTTATATGTAGTTTTATTAGTTAAATAAATATAATTTTAATAATAATATAATTATTTTAATTTTTAATTTTAATAATTTTGTATCAAAACAATATCTATAAATTTTTACAGTAAAATATACATTTTTAATATCATTTTTTAACATTTTTACGTAATTCTATACATTTTTAAAATATATTTTTAGATCATTAGGTTCCGGGCCTTAATGATAACATTATATAGGTATCTATACTAGAATACGTTATTTTAACTTGATTAATGATTACACTGTACTATTAATAAAAAAAATACTTCATAGAGTTTATAAACTGAATATGAATTAGAAACAACGTAATAATTCAATTGGAATTGTGTAGGCATAAATGATAAGAAAATGTATAAATTAATTCATCCATCAAATTGATCCATTTAACTCTCAAAAGTAATTTTGATTTTATAATAACTAGTCCAGTCCATTTTATGATAAGATGTGAATTATAAAAATCTTCTCAGTTTTTACACTACAAGTGATATCTTCATCATACAAGTATGATATCTTATTTCACTTATCAGTATTGATCTGTTTAATCAGAAATGCACACGATAATGTTTGAATTTTACTGGTAATTTGTTAGAATATATTATTATGAAACAAATAAATTTAGCTTAAAAATAATTTTTTGTTTTGCTCTGTACTATTTAAGGTAGGAAAAGAGTTAAACAGTTCTAAGTATCTGTACAGTGTAAGAAAAATTTTTAGTAAACTAACAACTGGCTAAAAATATTCAAGAAATATTGGTGAGCGGGCTTTTGATTGTTATTTATTTTAAGAATTGTTTTCCAAATTTTGTAGTATTGATCATTACTTTAAAATATATAATAATAATGTGCCATTTACGCTATATGAGTGTATTTAGTCCAATGCCTGGTCTTTGTATTTATCATCTTATCCAGTATGTAAGTTTATACGAAAATTAATATTGGAAACGGGTTATTTAAACCAAAGCTAACTATGAAACTTAAGCCACTAATCACAATAATATTTATGTGCATTTATTCTATAGTTTTATACAAACCAAAAAGATACTTTAATGTATCAAAATTAGGTACCTACTTAAACATATTTAAATACTTGATATTTATCCAAACATGGAACATATAAAATGCTAAAATAATAAATGATTTCAACGAATTTATAATGATTATTATATACTTATATTATGATAATGAACATATGAAAATCTGCTTGCGAAAAAAGAAAAACTTTCTTGATTATTTTTTGACCGAATAGGATAGTCGTATACCACACTACCTCTCTTTTATGTAAGTACTTTATTGATTTTTTTTTTTTTGAAATTTATGATAAATTCGATGAAACGGGTAATTTGGAGTCATAAGACTTTTAAATTTGGCTTTTTCTGATATGTTATTGATATGCATACATATACACACCATTTTCATAGCATTTAATTAATTTTGTCGGTGATATTTAAACGGGCTATACATATAAGATAAAAAAAAAATTCTCTACAACGTTTCGTGGATTTTCGAGCCCGAAAACACCCGCGGCCGACTGTCGACGCGTTGGTGTGGGCGGCACCAGTGACAGGTCTGGCACGCAGGACCGCTACGCTTTTTGGCCGTCCACGGTGCCAACCGACTCGGTGGTATAAAAGTGCGTGCGTAACGGCGATCGGGTGGACCTCCACCGGTATTATAATATTGTATCATTCCACTGCTGCCGATCGTCACGACCCTCACACGACTACGTCAAAGTCTCCCGTGCCGACAGTAAGTCAGGTAAGAAATCTTTTACGTTTTTGGCGTTCTGCCCCACTAGAATATTTATATTATTTTGATGTTTTAGTTTTCGAAATTTTCTATTTTTTTTTTTTTTTACTCCGCATTCAAAGCGGGTGTGCAATAATCTGGAAGCGCGACAGTATCCATTCACCGCTCATAAAACCTCGAATAAACGCATGTACAATATTTGCGCGACACCATTTTCCTATTTAGAAATGTTGGAGAAAGAGCCAATAATGCAGTCAATTTTTTTTACACGAAGTGGCAGCAATTAACCTTCTAAAAAAATAAAATACATTTTTTAAACGATTAAAAATAATTTTACACGAAAACAAATACGCCTTGTAGAAATGCTGGATTTTAATCATTTTAATTTATTTATTTTGAAGAACAAAACATTATTCTGGATACACTAACCTTGAAAGTTTTTTTTTAATCTAAGTTAATCCGATATGCATAGTCTTCACTCTCAAAATAATATATCGAATTCTGATCATTCTCATAGATTGAAGTTTCGACATTTATTATATTATTATGAATTATGATGTATAAAATTGTTTTCAAAATTCCTGAAAGCGCGTCTTCGTCATCTTATCACCCAACACAAAGTATGATTTTTACGTAAACGTCGAAATTTGATGTATGAAAATTAGTTTATATTTCTCAGATATTTGAATAAGTACTACTATGATTTTAGTGCATTTTTAAAGTATGGAGGTGTTAAGTTGAATTCTAAATACCAAAGCTATATTATAATTAAATATTTTTTTGCGCTTATTGAGCTAATTTAAAATTATTATTCTAATTTTTTTATTCTTGTCTAATTAATGTAAATTAAGTATTGTAAAATGTAATATAATTTTTGAAACTGTTCGTGAAAAAAAATATAAACTGAACTTCATTTGAAAACTGTCTTAGGTTATTTGTATAATGTAGTAGTAAGTTTAATAATATAATTTTAAATTTAAATGAATACTTGTGTAATTTTCGTATCCATGTATCATTCTTGATATTATTTATTTTTTATTATTTTATATATTATTTTTTTTTATGTTAAGTATTAAATATTTTATTGTGACACTAATAATAATAGTAAGAAAAAAAACAAAAAAATCTTTTATTTAGGTACTTATAATATATTTTTGAATAATAAACCTTGTCACCGAGGGTAAAATTTTGTTAATAAAAAAAATTTATACATCTATTTTTACAGTAAAACTAAGTTTTAATTTATTTTAATATTTATGTAAATATTCAAGTTTTCATTCCAAGATCAAAAGAATATCTATAAGTTGAACCATTTAATTCGAAAACAACATTCGAATGTTTAGGATAGGATTTAAAACACTTTTTAAGTCACTTAAAAAAATATATTAATATGAATCTATGATGATAAAGAACAAAACGTTTTATCCTTACTTTTAAGTACACCTATTAAATTATACTCAACAAATCTTATCAAAGTGATTAGAACACAAAATACTAAATTGAATTGCTGACAAATGAAAATTGTAATGTGTACGAGTATACTATTTCTATAATAATATTATATAATACTAACCAAAATAACAAACAATCTCGTAAACATTAATGTAATAAAATATATGTATCTAACAACATATTATTACATTTTCATAAATTTGTGATTAAAAATCAAAATACATAGGGTTATCATTTTACCAATATGTTTAGTAAGTTGAAATTACACTTTTTTTAAATACCAGTTATTAGAAAATTTAGCAATATGGGTGATAATAATCATTACTTTGCAATTTATAATTTAGTTGTAAATAAACAGTTTTATTGTGTTACCGTTGAAAATATTAGCTAACTGCCTACCAGCTATGTCATATTTTATATTATTCATTTGTACAGTTATACAAATGAATAAATAATATAAAACATACATTTATTTTGTAAGTGATGCGTATGTTCAATTATTTATGTATAGTAAAAATATTGAATTAAATTAAATATTATTATAAATATTTAGATCCGTACCTAATCAAAATAGCTAGGTACTTGATTTATATTTGAATTTGAATTTTTAAACTAAAATAATATACCTACTGATATTTAAATATTTATTATTTATATATACCTATAATTTTTGAGTAATTGTTTCACGTTGACACTGGTGACACGACGTATAGAAACTTATTATAATTTATAAGTATAACACAATATTTTACTACGCTTTAGAGATTTTGTACTTGAATAGGTTGATTTATTTATTGTAGGTACCCGCAAACTATATCATATTTCAGTCTTTTTAGCAGCTACTGTAATACTTACACCATGTGTTAAAATTATAATAAAGTTTAAATTATAACCTATACATACAAAATATAACTAATTTTTATCAAAAATTTCCTTGTAAATATGCATAAAACAAAATTTAAAAACAATTTCTGAATACTTAGCTTACTCATTTATTTATTTATTTACTTAATATTTTTTTATGTTTAATAATTGAAAATTTTTAAAAGCTAACTTGTATTATTTGAAAATAATTTATTGATCATTTTATAGCAGAATCTCTTCCTGGTTTAGGATTTTTACCTAAAGTTTATTTCTGGTAACGTAATTTGATTACCGAATATTATTGTAATAGCATATTTACACAAACAGAAAATACATAATTTATACAGTGATTTTAATTAATTATGTATAATATAATATTTTACATTTTTCCCCAAACAATGTTAGATTTTTACACTTGTACAAAGTACCTATTGTTTTACTTATTGTTAATAATTGTTTATTTATTAAAATACAATGAAGAGTATATTTTTCAGGCATATTGATTTGTGATTTGAAAAAAATTTAATATTTAGGTAGGTGTATTGTAAATCAAACTAATTAATTCCTATTAGAACAACATAATAATATTTAAAGAGTATATTATTACTTATATCATGTTAAAGTATAATATTCGTGTAATTTCATAAACGTTTACTTTTTGTACAACCATCAATTAGGTAGGTCAGCACATCTCGGAAAAGCATACGGCAGCGATGCTCGACACGACGTTACAATATTTTCGCAGTCAGTCAATTGAGAACAGGATACGACTCTATAGGGGTCTCATCCATCACCGTTAAGGCATTTTTTCAAAGTCGATCTCAAACTGCTTTTTTGCGCGTCTAGTGGGATTGTACCTCTCGTTTTCGAGGCTATACATACCGTCGCGCCGTGACCGCTGCAGTTCCACTTACTACTCATTATCATTAATTTTTTTCAACATAATAACATCCACAAGTAAACCATAAGTCACGAGGATTGACGCTATACTACTGGCCACTACGCGTATCAATAACATAACGTTCACTGTATTGTATTAGTATCATAATTTATTATTATATCCGTTTCGTACGAGTATTCAAATTGTTGCTTATTTCAAGCTATTGATTGATATAATAATATTATCATCTAATTATAGAGATATAGACTGTTTTTAATTGTTGAAGAAACAATAAACTATGAATTAGTTATTATATTCTGTCTTTTATTTGAAACTTCAAAAGTAAAGATCAATCTTGAATTTGAAAAACAAATTTGAACTGAGCTCCAACCTCAAATAGCTCGTTTTTTCTTTGACTGCCTATGTGTCGAAATAAATCCTACAAATGACCGTTTAAAGCAATATTGAGAGACGTGCGATGCATTATTTATTTTGATTTTGTTTACCGAACGAAAACTTCGATAAATAAAATAACACATATTTTGTATTCATTTTTTTTTTCAATCCATTTTGCAGAATACAAAATGACTTTCATAAAATCTCGATTCAAAACTCGAGTACCCTCTCCGTGGTAGTAACTGCGTATAGGTATATCTGTATACATATTATACTCCCAACATATGTCACTAGTATAATATTATAGATGAACATATTTTATATATAGCGAAAACATGACAATATCATAATGTAGGTACCAACGTTTAACAATTGTAAAATAAATGCATCCAACGGTTACTTGCGGGTAGGCAAAATCCTCTATCGGAAACATCTGCCTTCCCGTGGAAATCACTGGTTATCGTGACACATGTCCATCACTCGTATCTATTCCGAACCGGCACACAGCGGGTCTATGGTCGCCACCACCGCGTGCACACGTCGTTCGTCGGGATACGTCACATTTCCATTGTGTATAAATTTATTTATTATATTTTCTAGAAAACCAACGTCGTAAAATATAGGGTGAATACAATATGTTTCAAACGAAACATATCTGCAGGTAAAAATAACCCAAACGTAAGTTTCTATACAAAAAACAAATAAAATAAACCAATGTAGGTATTGATATACGTATATGTTCCTATAAGACTGAAACAGCTTAAATGAAAATATTATTTTAGAAGTCCAAAAATATATTCACATATGCACGAAAATTACAATATGATGATACCAAAACTAATTTTCTTCACTTTTTCTTCAGACTCAAGACTGCAGACAATTATAACTTAGTTTGTGTAGTTATAAAAAGTGTTAATTTTAATGTTGGATGAAAACATTTTTTAATCCGATTTTTAATGTTCTGTACTGAATACCTATAACAAAATGGATTGTACATATTATTTCGTATCTTCGGTTAAAATAAAAAAATTATTAAATAGGTATAGTGAAGATTATGTTAAAATGTTTCAATACGTTATTTTGTCTTACAAAGTTACACTGTCTTGTACAGAATCAAATACATTTAATTTTATTCTTGAGTGTATCTATTATGGTGTAATATTATTGTTGGTCGTAAATATAAGAACTTATGTAAGAGGGAATTTCTTACGGTAGAAACTTCCATATTACTATCATCATATTATGTTAACGTTTATCTGGTATGGGCACTTAAAAGTATAACTCCAAAATATAACATAAATACAGGTGGTTATCATAATATATATATATATTATTGTGTGGCTTCGGCGGTAACTCGGACCAAATTTGGTCGCGATCGTCAACGGAAGTCGGAACAACAACGCGTGATCAGACGCACTACACTATATAATAGTAATAATATAAAATATAAAATAATGTGCAGAATACGACCAGTTTGTCGCATCTATATGTTCTACTTTACTGCTTCCGTAGTAACAGCGCGATTTTTCCACTATCTAGAACGTGCACTTGTATACTCGTATATCGTATAAAATGCGCATAAAAATGTAACCGCGATGATGACGTTCACGTATGCATTATAGTAGGTATAGGTATGTATATCAAATAAATAATAATATTATACTATATAGGTATCTGCTTCGAGTGCGCAGCATATGTATTTTCAAAAACGATTTACTGGGTCAGAGAATACATTTCGGTTGACCTTTTTCACTTCACGCGCGATGCCCGTCTTTCTAAGTTGGAATTGTTCAAAACACGTGTGTTCGTGTGTTTTTTGTATCGATTTTTTTTTTTAAAAAATAAATTACCCATACTACGGCTGGAAGAATTCTGGTACTTAACGTCAATCTTGTTTGATAACAGTCTGATTTTGTTTAAGACTCATCCTACAGAAACGCACAAGATGTTTGACGGAAAGCTTATTTTTAAAACTATTATATAATAGGACGTTTATTGTATTAATAATTTATAACTGTTTCTTGAGCTCTACTATAAATCGCATTATAAATTGTGTGATTTAATTATGGATTTTTGCAGTTATCGATTTTACTCTATTATTAGCATATATTGACGAATATTTAGTTTTGCGAATTTTAATTGCGGATCACAATAATTATCACTTAATGCGGCTTCCTCGCACCATCCGATAACTGCAGTAAAATTTTACACTGTAACAACTAGAATAATCAATTTGATCTACGAAAGTATTTGATAGTATTTAATTCGAAATTCGCTCTCTTATATAGTTATATAGGCTTACAAATTCGTTGCAAGTACCTAACAAAATAACAATATTACCAATGCGTATAAGCGTGTACAAAATGTATTTCCAATAACCCGTAAGCAGCTTAACTCGCGAGTCATGGATTTACGTTTGCAATCGAATTGAACCAATAAACACGGAAGACATAATATTTGATAGTTGATAAACAGAGGTCAAAAATAGTAAATTACAAAAAAAAAAAAAACAATTATAATAATAACAATTTTTAACTTAATTTAAAAGAATATGAGACAATTTTGTTATAAACTACAATACGCGCGTGGTACTATTACAAACCATTCATACATTATAGCAGATGTTTCTTTTTATTACTGTTCTATGTTTTCAAAGTTGGAAACTTGTATTGTAATCTATAGATATTTCTTTATAATATTGTATTTTGATGATATTAATTAATAATAATTTGACTAACATAAGATTTGATCCATATTCTTTAATTTCTATGACAACTAAACGAAGTTTCAGTATAATAAACCCCGTGGAAATTAAAATTATCACAGTTAATACAAATGAATATCAAACAAACAAAAAATGTGTTATGTATTTGTTTAACTATTTGAAATATTGTAAGTTTAAGATTCAAGATTTAAACCGATTTCCACTATCATCAGATGTACCTTAATTGTATTAGTAACTGGGTACTCTGAAATGATCATAATTTCTGTTTGTAGCCTTAAAGTGGATTAAACTATTGTTTAAAACTACTTTGTCGGATAACTCCACCGAAGGTATATCTCACAATTTATAAAAATAAATATGTACATGTAATGATATTTATGATTTAGGTTATTATATAATTTACAAATAAACCAAATTATTATATGATTATTATCTACATACATTATTTTCCGTATTAATCATTACGTATAGATTTAAATAAATTATTTTGACATATTATCATCAGCTGTAGTATGAATTCTTGTTAGCTACAGTTGTTATGCTCAAAATAGGATGAACTAATTTATTAACTTATACGTTTATTGTAAATATTGAACACATTTTTTTTTTGTATCGAGTGTGATTGCTTTTGTAAAGGATTTCACTCCGACACCGTTTTCTGACAGTGAAATGCACCGTTGTTAAATTTCGATTTTTTTTCTTCTTATCTACAGTGTTAGATGTACCTATCATGTGGGTCTTTGCTGTTTATATGAAATGTCAGTTTGGTGACAAATTAATCGTGATAGTCATTTTCAGATTAAATGTGAACACGCTTAAAAAATGTCATAATAATACAATTATAATAGATTCAAAACATTCAGTAAATTTAGAATTAAATTATTTTTTCATTCTAAAAAATATTTCTCAAACTATTCAAATTATTCAACGTAAATTCAGATTTTCGTAAGTCAATACACAAAATTTAAAGTGCCTAAGAAATAGTTTAAAAGAGTTTGACTAACATAATTAGTTCTGTAATATGGTCAAATTGTAATATTATAAACATTGTTAATCATTTGTTAATAATTTGTATACCTACCTATTAACTTTTTTTGCATAAAAGATTATGATTAACCAAAATTTACAATAGAATAGAATATTATATATACATATATATATTTACTATAAATAATAAATATATACGTACAATAATAATAGATTATGATGACATTTTATAAGTCTGTAAAATATGTGAGTGGCATGAGAGAATGTTAACCATTGCCTGTATTCAGAAAATATAGAGATTTATTGGAACGAAAGTTCCAATTATATAATTTTTTAACAGAATAGAGTAATAGATATATAATTTATATACCATCGTCCATCGGTTACTATTTACATTTTAATAAGTAAAAAATAATAGGTATTATTAATGAGAAAAATTATAATTTACTGATGTCTGAAGTGGATTAAAATTAAATTTCTCTATATAAGGACATTTTTTTAATCTAAGATAATCATTAAATAACTGGCATAATACGAGTAGTTATCGGAATAAAATAATAAATAAGTCATTTTCTATCTAGAGAAGTAAAACTCTTATGCAACTTTTCAAAATGTATTCAAAAACATCATATTTGTTATTATAAATGGAAAATTATTAGGTACCTACTATCGCTTATAAGATAATGTAAGTACTAAGTATCTATAATATTTTATGCACATAGAACTCTACTATATGTTATAAATTAAAGCAAATCATTACCGTTCGAAAATATACATTTCAATACGTCTTGTCATTTTGACGTTAAAAAAAGAAATTTATTTATTTTGGATTGTTCAATTTATTAATAATAAGGAATTTTTTTACCATTGAATTTCCCAAATAATATATTACTTTCGTCCAAACTCCATAAAAACTCTTCATTATTATGTAAATAATATATTTTGAATAAACCGCGTTGGTATACAATATATCCAATAGTTATGAAAACAGTACCTATCTAAAAGAAATTGTATTATTTTTTACAATGCAAATTCGAAATGTTTGTAAGTTGCAGAGTTTAATACTTGTTTGTTTGGTTACCCGCTAAAAGAAAACGTATTATAAAATGTGTAATAGTAAACTGCAAAAAAAAAAAAAATACTGTCTATTTGCTTCAACAGTACCCAATCCATCTGTAGTCTTTATCGTTTCCAAAAGTGTATGTACGCGATATAGACAAGTCTTTATACACAATATTTAAAATAAACAAACAGAAATAATAAAACGTTGACGATTCGCGATAAAAAGTGATGAATTGTTGAAGAAAGCACACGACGAGTGCTGCACTTACCGGTGTTATTGACACAACATACATTATGGCTGACGGCCTGAATATGGTACATTAGTCAGTTTTGGCCAAGTACGAACAATACTAAACGCATAATATAATATCATATTGTAAACGTGCAGCAGAGTGTGATTTTTATTTTTATTTTTAAACAAACGGTTCGTTACAAATTTTGTATGGTAAAAATGCTGAGGATTGCACAAGGATCAACTTAATCGTTAATATTAATATGCATAGGCAATGATAATTTTTCGGTAAACGAAATCAGGAAGATCCTGCTGTATAGTGACTAGTGTTGTCACAGTCACACTGTAAATAAAAATAAACTTTTGTTTAATATTTCATTAGTCCTGAACGATATTACCTATAACATATAGTATTATACTTAATATGATGAATACAAATGAATACAGGTATGAAGTAGTGCGGGTGTTACCATAAATGATATATTAAATTATTATTATAATAATTGTTTGTGCGGGTTAACGGACCGTATTATAAAGTATTACAAAAATATCGGGTTTCGATAACAAATAAAAAACGACTCCTCGAACATCAACGGTATTCGTTTGGCGAAAACGATCCGACAATCTGTACAATTGTATTATGGTGTGTTTTGCGTTGCTAAATACGATAAGAAATATGATATAACATGTACATATAATATTATAATATTTAGTTATATTATTATAAATGTATACATTTCCTGTCATACAGTTTTATGTATAATTTATTTTTAACGACCTATCCTTTGGGGGGTACAGTCATCGTCCATTTCAAGTATTACAGTGCTTTATTAACGTTACAATAAATCAAACGCTAACACGTCGATTATTTTAACGACCGGGTGGGTTTTTTTTTCTACTAATCGAATATTGGTGTGAAATCGTAAGTAGAATTATATAGTTGGCCGTCAAAATTCTACATTGTATTGCTCACAGACACATTACTATTATACGTACTCTATGCATATCAATATATCATATAATAATGGTATTATGATTATATTCGGAGGACACACATCACCATCGTTGATCTCTGAAAATCGCTAGTCACCGCCACTGCAAACGATGTCGACATTTTAATAATAATAAAATACACAAAAGACGCGTATACACGCGAGAGAAAATGTATTCAACAGTCAATCTTATTTAAATTCATCCCGTCCATGTATGACCATTTAAATATGACAATATTTCGGTGACTGACCATATAGCGACTGCATATATTTCTATTGAAATCTCAGACCGTTGGTTATTATCCGCACAAGGGATACGAGATTTACGGGTTCCAGTCCGACATATTCCACGTTATATTATTATTATTATTATAACGTGTTTATGCGACTTTATGAATTTTCTTTCAGACCCGTTAAACTTCAACTTCGGCTTTTGAAACGAAGGCGTAATACTAGGAAACGTCACTTGTTAGTTGTTTGAATGCTTTTGGTCGTTGCCATATTATTAATCGCTCTATAATTAATAACAATGTTCCAAGTTCAAACTATTACTATTGATGTTATGATATAACACCTAAATATCATTGGTTTAATGGAAATTCTATTGCACAAACTTCCTAATTTAATTTCCTGATTTTTATGATATTATGATATACACACCTGTGGACTATTTTAAGAGTTTTTGACAACACTTAATCTCAATATTGCTATATCGATAAAATAATACGAATTAACCATAAAGTTTGATGACCTTTTAGATTTTTCAGTAATTGCAATATTGCAGTGTAAACTTTTTGTATATGGCAGATGGTTTAGTATGGATGTTTATAGAGTTCGTGAAATATCATACGTCACACGACACGTTTATAGAGAAAATAAGAATAAAAAATGTATAAGTACTTAAGTATTGGTGTATAATAGATGAAAAAAATATTACCTATAATAATAGTAGGTAATAGTAAGGAGTTGTAATTAAAAAAAAATATTGTAGTTAATAAACCATAACAAATTTACACTGGTTTTTCAATGTTTTTTTTCTATCATATATTATTATTATATTGTTAATATTCATGAGAATTATAATTTTAGCATATATTTATTGAAACCTGTGGTTATTGACCAGATTTCGGTCACGTGTGAGAGGGATAATATTATTATTTATTTGCGTACGAAACTACTTTCCAACAAAAAGTTGTTAGTCAGTCTATACATACAAAATACTGAATTCATCAATATCGCAACTATTACACTTTTTATTCGACGCTCCTTTTCAAAATCAAAAGTCAAAACTTTATCAATAGTTGAAAGTAATTTATGTGTATTCTTAATTATAATAAGAATCCATAATATTATGTAGACATTTCATTATCTGCCATTCAAGTTTTCCGTATCTCAGACTTCAATCGATTTCTGTGTAGGAATCTACTCCTCGTTATACAATTCATGGTATTCATCTTATTACCGTGGGTTTATACTTTATAGAATAGTCCCATAAATTCACAAAATCAAATTATTTGTGTTGTAATGTTATAAGATTGATAAGAAACTATGAAAGCATGCACAAACGATAATTTTAATAGTAATTGTGAGCATTATTATGTTCTTCGCTGTATGTGATTCATGCGTCATTCTGTAGAATGAAATCAATTTTATTCAAATAATAAAAAAATATATTGAAACTTAAACATAAATAATTGATATTTACAACAGTTGAAATATTAAGAATCTATATTTATATACTTGAAATGTTTGATCGTAGCAGTAGGGTTCAAGCTGAGGATTACTTACAGGCGATTTTATCAATATTTAAAATAGTATATAACATTGTAACTATTATTATGACATTCTGTATTTACCTGAAATTACTTATTATTATTGTTAGAATGTTTTAGGAACTTTATATTTGTCTATAATGCTATTGATTTGTATTAGACCAAAATAGAAATTCATTCTAATAAATGCATTTAATGGCCAGCTTAAGAACAAGAATTTTAGAGGCATAAGAAAACAAATTACATTAATCAAATAAAAATAAAATTTAATAAATAAAAACATAAGAATGTCTTTAAAATTATTTTATTATTATTATGTGTTAGTTTGTAAGTTAGTAAGTATAATATTATTTGGGCGCGAAACCGTACAATTCACCCATATTTTCCTAAAATGAACTTCATAAAAACATTATTTTTTGTTAATATAGAGAGAGAGACTATACTATATACAAATATTTGATTAAGTATAATAAAAATATAATTTATTAAGTAAAGTTACATTTTATTATATTGGACTTCACCTAATTATTTTTAAAGTTTCGTTTTTTAAAATTATCAATTATTATATCAGAGAGTTTAAGTGAATACATTTTGAATGACACATACTTATTGTAAAATAAAGTTTCTAACTTAAACAAATATATCACGTATTCAAGTGTGTTCAAAGCCCTCAGATATAAAGTACAGTAATTTATATAGCGACATATTGAAACATTAATCAGAAAGCTGGATAAACTGATAAACACATTAATTTTCCAATATGATCATATATAGGACTGTAATTAAATTAACACTTATAATATTGAATGTTAAACCTCCATACACTGTAAATAATGATGTGTAAATGTTGATGGTAATAATGCACTAATACGATTTTACAATGCGTAGTGATCCGTTCAGCATTCCGCTATTTACAATTTGAAAATAAAACAAATACAATAACCCAATACCTTTAATGTTTTAAAAAAAAACAAATCATAAATTCTGGTTTATGTGCCTCTTTCAGGAATTTTTAGAAACGTCTCCGTTATCAGTTATTTAAAGCTTCAATAATAACGACGAGTTATTGTATACAAACGTAAAGCATAATATTATTGTGACAAGGAGTAGGTACCTATGTCATTGTTTTTAATCCAAAACAAACTTGGTACATGATACCAAGTCAAGTGTTCGAAAGTCGTGTGTCATAAACTTAAGTCTCATAAAAATAAGTTGTTAAAGTATTTTTTTATATGAAAAAACGTATTTGTTATTAAAAAATATTTCTTATAAAAGTAATAAAGTTGTGTTTCTTACATACCAACACAAAAATTAAAACATATAAATAATTACGTATATTAGTAATTGATTTAGTTAAATAAAATATATGTAGGTATACAATTTGGAAATTTGTAAACAATTTTCTTTTGTGTATAACATGCATTTAGTAGGTATGTATTATTATAAAAATAATTATCATTATCATCCAGCTTTTCATGAGGAGACGGGATAGTAAAAACAAACGGATTCAATTTTTATTAATTACCTATTAAAAAAAAAAACTATTAGGTAACATAAGTTGTTGATAGTCAAAATACATAATGTTCGTTAATAACAATCAGAAGTATTATCTATATTCCAATAAGTATTATCAAAATGGAATGAGTTAACATTATAATTATTAGAGTCCAGATTTATATACATTTAAAAAGTGTTAAATATGTAATAATAGTTAATTTATTAAAAATCCATTAAATATCCATGGTTTATGCTTTTATGAACAAAATATATGCAATAACTCCCGAAATATGCAAAATATGGAATATAAAATTTAATGTTTAAATTCGGTATGATATGAACCATGGCCATTTTAAACCCCCACAGACGTGCATACACTTACTACAAACATGCAAATTCATATAAATCCCTGCTTTAATAATTTATACTAAAAAAATTATATGAATAAAGTTGATACACACTTCATACCTATGTGATAGCATATAATCTACGGTGTTATGGTAATACCAATTTAATATTAATAATAATAATTATATAAGATATAATTTTCAATGCATATATTTTTTATAAAAAAGACTTTTATATACCTAACAATCCATATTTTGTATTATATTTTGAACACAAAAACAATTTTCAATATCTATCCATCCAAATGTATAATGTAATAATAATAATATAGATATATAATATGTATGTATATAATTATATTGCCATACATTCATACATAAATTATGTACATAGTGATTTTTTTAACGTAAATATGTTGATTTTGCTGACTTAAGACTACTCGAATAATCAAATCTTATTAATAATTGCATAAGTCGTCTATACTTTTCCTCTTCTTTGATTATAGTCATACAATGGCGCTTGTGCGATGTGAAATTTGAATTTTCAAACGCTAGTATAATGCCGTTTAGAGCAACATTGTTATAAAATGTTTTTAATTTATTTATTTTTTGTTAATTTTAAAAATTTTATAATAATTTATAGCCATTCCATTATAATATTATGATAATTCTTCTTTTGAGTCTCAAGTGTATACAGCATATTACACTATTTACATAATATTATATTATTATACAATAATTTATTGTTATGCATACCTGTATAAATTATTCTCTTTTTAACTTGGTCGATTGCGGGAGGGGGGATTCAAGAGTTTTACCTATGCTGGGGGTACGGATGTGAGCTTTTAAGGGGGCTGATAGTGTGCGTCAGGCAGGATGAGTTGAAAAGTAACAATACACATTTTCTAAAACGAAATATAATATTGCCGTAAATGTTTGCACAACTCGGTATGTGCACGTGTAGGTACTGATTCAGATCGAATCATCATCACAATAAAGCTCTGTTATTGTCATGGATCCCACACTTGTTAATATGTAAAATAATGTACATAATAAATGTTTATAATACTAACCTCGTGGTCATCGCCGTCGAACGATATGTCACCGATCGCCGAATAAAAACCACGTTTGCCGGTGGCAGTTTATCCACGTATATATTATTATACATAATAAACGTATATTACATTGAAATATATTTAACGGTCGTTGCACGTCCCCGCCACGTCTATTACGTGACTTTTTAGGTAGTTAAGTCTTTACAATTTTTCGCTTAAATAATCAGCAACTCCAGTTTATGATAATGTGCAGCGTAGACGTTCGTTTGAGCTAACACCCATTGGTTATTAGAAAGAGACAGGACTTATATAGAAGTGCAGAGGTCTATCGAAGGCATATGGGATTTTCGAGGATCCGTAACCGGCGTAACCACGCAACGACACGTGACAAACAACATCAGTTTAGTCCGACATCGATGTTGTGTAGAATTTACAACATTTAGTACTTAATATCTGCATTATATGTACCTTACATTAAACATTGTATTATATATGACGTTTGCTCGAGTGAAAGATAATGATGTGTGTATTGTATTTTCGAGGATTAATACGCGAACCGGAGAGAATGATAAATGAGGTAATTTTAAAATTCTTAAAAACATTTTGCACTTTGATTCTCAACAACTGGTTGGAGTTAATTTGTATAGGTACATCAATCGATCGACTCGCTGAATGCAAATTACTAAAAGTCTGGTTGGATTCATGTTTTTGACGGATATACTTGAATGATCGCAAATTTATGGACACAACTCGCGGCCGCGGGAAGGTGGGGAATAACAAATATTCTTTCAAACTACAATATGTATTATAGGCACGTATTCTGACCTCCCCACACCAACTTAACGAGAGATCTATATTATGAACAGCGAGTATATTCGTCATATTATTTGTGAACAAGTCATGATAGAAACACGGCTTTACACATACACACACACATATAATATATTATAATACACCTATTATTGATATCTATCGTATGTACTTAACATTATATGTATAATTTTCCAAGTTCACTGCATTACTGGGATAGCAATATAGTCATTAGGTTCCTCTATCAAATACAAAACCTCATACCTTGATTTGTCTTTATACAACTATTACCACAAATTCTAATCAAATCCAACGTCATTTAAACTCCCATTTGGAAGTGAGTGGAGTAAAATGACTATGTGAGTAGAATATAATAATACACTAACTAATTTTATACGCATCGTTTTGGGAATTTCAAATAACTTAAAAGTTATGTATAAAATAAATAATAATAATAAAAATAATAACATCTAAAATGACTATTACACCGTTTATATTTTACATATTACATATATGTATACCATCAGTTTGGTAAAACGGTAACGAATCAATAAAAAGCTTTATTATTATGGTATATTCAATATTGATATGATAATATATTATTAAAAGAAAAATTAAATTTTTTAGAAATTGTTACATTTATTGTAGGGAAATGTTTGCAATGTGTATTTTTATACTTTGAACTAAAATATAGACAGATGAGAAATTAAATTTTTAATAAAATAAAATATATTGCACTTGTTTTTAACAAAAAATTATTCTCTTTTATACAATATAGTATCGTAATTTAATATTTTAAGTAGTCTACATGTTACAACAGAATTAAAAAAAACAAGTAATTAAAAATTATAAACACGCGAAAAAATACCATTGATGAAATTTAATAAGAAAAAATAGTTAAAATGTTAGTGTCAAACTACAAGAACAATAAATGAATACATTCAAATAATAGATTTAAAAATATATTGAATTATTCTGATATTTTTGACTTATATATATATATATATATATATACTACAAATTAAAAATTACGAAACAAATATTTAATTTTGATGCTTTTCTCAATTCGTATACATTTTATATAGTAAAAAAAGATTATTAATGATTTTGGTTTGTGATTTTATGCTTGAGAAAAATACATTTAATGTAATCAGATATAATAAAATCAAACATAAATATTATTGTTTTAAAAGACATTAAGTCATGAATCAAAATACGTCATTCTGTAGTAAGTTTACTCAGATATTGGATTATATATTTTTTACGCGGATAAACGTTTATATTAAGCATTCACGATAAATGGTTTGGAAAGAAATCTGGAACCTATTTCAATTTTTTAACGTTGATTTTATAATTATAATATGTAAATGCTATTTATTACGAAAAATTTAAATTATCTAATCATACATTATTTATTGTAATTTTAATATTATATAACAACGTAGTAATATTTAATAAGCGATCAATAATTTGTTGAAAATTAGATCATACCTTGGTGTAATCATTATTGATTAATATATACATAACATATGTTATATTATGATATCAATAATATATTTTCAACTTAACCATGCAACGTCTGTTTGCCCTATGTTCGTCTTGATTTTTCGGACCAGTTCACTTTTTATTTTATTTTAAGAAGACATTCATTCGAGTAAAGATGGCACATAACAATATTATGTATTACGCATAATCGATACTCGATACTGGAAAACATATTATGTTATCCAAAAACCGAGGGTACAACAAAACATTTAATAATTTCAATAATATAACCATCATAATATAATTATAATTTTTTTTAAAACACAATGAATATTACATACAGTAATATTACGTACATAGTAGGTACGTATATGTATACTTATAGTACTACTATAAAATATATTATCCTTAAATGTATTATATTTACTAATTTAATAGAAAACAATAGCAAAATTTAATTGTTATCAACCATTAAGTAATCTTATACGGACATTAGATACAACTAATTTTGAGATATCTAAGGAGGGGAGAAAACCATTTCGTCAAAACTTTAACTTTGATATTATAGAATAGGAAACTAATACGAATCTAGTCATATTGAGTTCTATTAATAATTATCGTAAACTTACGTTAAACATTTTACCAAGTTGTGAACTGTGTAAATCAACGCTTTAAAATTAACGAGTTCACTATACAGTTTCGTAGACATTATATAGGTAAACAAGTCATAACATTAGTCATAAGACAGAACTAACTAGAATAAATTATTTTTACATTATGATGGTATACGTATATATTCTAAGAACTAAGTAAATTAAAAAAGTTATTGGAAAAATTTAAAAACATCGCGTTTAACTTAGTGAATACCCACTAAAAAATAGTAGTAAAATGGGTTATATCTACTAAAACACTAACCGTCATCGTTTTAACTGGTGCAATAGATTAGCTTGAAGCTTGACAGCGGCCTTGCGTACGTCCAACCCGTTTCTTCCATCCTTTTCTATCTTTTCCTTTAATCGGCATTATACTCTAACTAAGCTATACCCGAATATCCCTCACGTAGTTTTTAATATAAAACGTGATGAAATTGCAGGACGATCTGATCTTCCTCTCATTTCTGGTCAACGTGAAATATAATTTAGGATTGCACATAAAACATTTTGCAATCAGTTTTGACACCTCCGCATTATACATTTTACACACACATAGTGATATACAGTCTTGTTTACTTTGTTTTGATTATGTCCAATATTTCGAAAAAATCTTAAATTACACCCTTAGAACGAGTGTTTTTAATTTTAAATCAACATAATTTTATTTTTCAACAAACAACGAAATTATAACTTAGCGTAGATACTTTTATACTTTTAATCTACATGTGTTATCGGTTGACTGATATGCGTCTATATAAACACACAATATAATATAAGACTTAAATACACGATACACCTGTCTATGAAAAAGATTATAATATTATCACTGGTTTAATTAGAGATCACAGCAAAAAAAAAAAAAAAACTAGAGGAAAAAGAAGGTAAAAATAAAAATTTGATAGAATATATACCGTATAACCACAATATACAATATATATAATGCTATTATGTCAGATTTATTACAATGAATTTCATGTGTTATTATACATACACACGCTATAGTTCTGTTTGATGTTTCTCATGTTTTATCGTTCTATGAGCAAAATGTGTGTTTATAAAATACTATAGTGTTAATTAGAAATTAATTCTGTTATATCGTATATTGTAAGCCTATATTATAGATAGTATTTAGTTTATTTATGTTCCAGAATCACATCTAATATTATTTGTTATTACGTTTTACCGCTGTACTGACGTTATAGTATTATTTCGGTCTCGTAAGTTGTATGCGAATGGCGTCGTTTAAATAATGCATACGTCTCGTAGAAAATAAAAATGGTATAAATCCATGTGATGGGTAACTCGTTGTGTTTGTATAACTCCGTTTTATAAATTATTCGGTGAATAAATTGTGATTGAAAACCAGAATTAATTTATAAAACTAATGGTAGAATGTGCGTACATCTTGAGAATTTCCCATTTCTTATCGATTTCAAATTTTCAAAATTATAATTTTAAGTTTTTATTTAATACAAAATGTTTAATTAATAATTGATCAATAAGTTAATATTTTATATTATCACATAAAATGAACGGTTAAAAATATCATAAATCAATGCTTAAATACTATGTTGAATATTCCATGTAGAATATAGTGAGTATAAAATTTATGTGACGGAAAAATCAAATTATTATAAAAATAATATGACCAATGGCAATTTAATGAAAAAGTAATGTACTACTGTTGCGCAGTCAGGTTCATAGATAATACGAAAATACCACAAACAGTCTGTAAACGAAAAATATCAATATTTTTTGGCACATAATTCGACAATTTGTGGAATAGCATGATACAAATAAGTGTCAATATTTTATTTGTTAATTGGCTAACATTGATCTATCAGGGTACTTGTTAAAATTAATATTGTATCAATTATTTTCTGCTAACTATAATATGTATACTATTTTCTGAGATAAATATGAATAAATATATACTTACCACTAGGAATATACAATATTAAGTATTAACTTGGTTTATTTTTAATTACATAATATTATGTTGTGTTAATTTAAGCCACTATCCAAATTCAATAATTCTATAAATTATAAATGAAAACTTTTTATTTTAAAAATAAACTTTTGAAATACATTTAATATTGAGTATTCGATAGCTGTTCAAAAAGAATAAACTACCTTTAAAATAATATTTTCTTCAGTTTTCTATTAATTTCTTTGATCTAAATTTTTTATTAAATTCAATTTCAATCTTTACATTATTGAATAATATTTTTATAAAGCACATAGTTTTGGGATTTCAAACGGTTTTTTTTTATTCATTGCTTATATATTTTTTTGAATAAATGTATTAAACGATTATACGAAAAATATTTAAATTGTCAAGGTTGGTGTATAGGTAAGTATTGTTTTATTTTGAATTGAATGTTTTTATAAAATATGTATTGAATATATATTTTTTTTTAACCAAATCTCTAATGATTTCGTATCTTTATACAAATTAGTTCTTAAATAAAATTGGATTCGCTTTTTGAAAATGAACTCAGATAGATAGGTTATTACAATAAAACATGAAGCTTTAAAATTCATATCTTAGATTTAAATATGAGCGGTCTATAAAAAAAAAACAGTTATGTATACCTTCGTTTAATTTATTTGCATAACATTATACAAATAATTAGGTGAAATTAGTTACAATGATCCTTTCAAGTAGAACGAATTTTACGTGAAAAGAAAAGTTTGATACACGAACTTTGGAAGTAATATCGTCCTTACCGAAAACAATTAAAACACATCAACGTTTAAAATCTGAAATTATGTGGTACTTATTCTCATTTCGTCGTGAGTAAAGTAGGCACACTATTGTTACTCTAAAGTAGGTAAAAAGCAAAAAAAAAAAAAATATTTTTATAGAGATTAAAAAATGTTACGTAATTTTATAAAGAGATAAAATTGAAAAATGTATCGTTTTTCTAGGTCAGGTAGAACGGTCACATTAATATGCAACACTTGTATGGTTAAATACTAGAAATGCATTTAAGGAGACCCAGACTAACTTAAAACCCTTAGAGCCATGTCGACCAAAATATTTAAATTTATTGAATCATCACAATATTTAAACCATAAAACACCACGAATTCATTCACTCAGATGTTTTTGTCAACGCTCTCAAAAAACTCAATGTGAATATGAAATTTCTGTTTATTTGTCTGAATGAATGGCTATGAGATATAATCATATATTGAAAATAAAGATTTAGGGCTAAACTAAAAAAACAGTTTTATTTAAAAAAAATTATAGTGAATTTTGTTGAAAATTTAAAATGTTTTCTCCCTCCGATTAAATGCCACAAAATCTCAATCTGTGAAAGAATTGGGCATACGATGAGGAGGGATGTCATAGAGATTCATCGTTTGCGATACTGATTTGTGTGGTTTAAGATTGCACGGGGTGCACTGGGAATCTGAAGCAAAAAAAGTAGAAAATGTACTATGTGATCGCTCTTGAAAAGTGAAGTGCAGACACAAAGCGGCGATTGATCATAATATCATTGTTATTATTATTCGTAGATTACATCAATGCGACAAAGGGGCCTCGGCTGGGACTTTATAGTGGGACATAGAGAGTCTTAGCGGTATAAAATACATTTTAAATTATCATCGAGTTCACCGCAGCTGGTAGCCCGTACCCGTATCCAAAAAAAGCACCTGCTGATGAATAATATAAAAATAAAAAATAAACTATTACCGTTGTAGTTACCATTGTAAATTACGTATATATATATATATTATATATATATATATATATATATATATATATTATACTATTGTACACGTGGACGAGACTATCATGGTTAGCAAGCTGAAAGCTCTTTACCAGTCATGAGCCGTGACTATGTAAACGATAATATTATTATACTACAACAATGATACATTATACATTTATACTATATTATTGTCGTGTAGGAGCGCCTCCTATTCGAAAATAATAATAATAATGATAATAATAATAATATTAGTACAAACCATACGCATAAACACATTGAGACGCAGTGTACGTAGTATTGCGCATTTGGAGAATGCGGATTTTCCGTTCGTTTTGACATTGTTTCAATTTTTTTATTCGTTTTATCATTTTTTTCAATTTATTCATCCAACTAGGTACCCACGTTGTTATAATATCATAATTATAATACGATGACCAGTGACATAATATGAATATAATATGATATACATTTAAATCTATAAGCGATGCCGGCATGCCGCTAATTTGTGAAGATGAATAAAGTTTGAGCACATCATAGTTATTACAGTTGTGTGTATACATATTATATAATATGCAACATAAATAGGTACAATTCTTTCGCCCGAACGTAAACTAATGAAACGTTATCCGTCTTGTGTACTATTATTTAAAGAGTTGTGTATTAAAATTATTTTGATGCTGTGTAATTACTAATATTTTGATTTATCCATATTAACCACCCGTGTTACGATAATTGCCTACGCGTAAGCATAATTGTCATTTATAACTTAATAAGTATAAAAAATAATTGAATGGCTATAGACAGTCACAGTATACACCTTATGAAACCTTTTGACGGGTAAGTAATTTTTTTATATATTTTTATCGCGAAGGTATAAAAATTGTAAATATTACGCTTCGGTTTCGATTAAAATTTGCTTTTAAAACATTATATTTTGACATTTTGAACGTGTTTTTGTAAATTCTGAATAAAAATTAATCCAGTATTAATATTAATACTTATTATATACATATTAATGAGTTATTTTTCAATAAGTCATCAATGACAGGTGGCTGATTTAAAATTATATCAAGACATTATAGGCACTTACAAAAAAACACAAAAGTTTGAATGAATATAACTTTGGGTAAAATTAATTTTAACGATGGCACAACAGTTATAATAGTAATCAATATATCGTATTTATAATGTTATAATTTAGTTTAAAAACGAGCGTTCAAATGCAAGAATACTTAATTTTAATTTTTAAAACTATATTAATGACATATATTAAATTAATGCGTAAGAATATTAGAACAACTAATAAATAAAAGACATAATATACCTATTACTTGTCATTCCCATATTTGATATTTTATTACTTAACTTACGTGAACAGTGAAAAACTAGGTGATTTATGTGGAAAAAATGAACACGTGAGTACGGTGTGACCCGATATTAACACTTATACATACTCACATTTCAAAATGATCGCGCAGCTTCAAATATTACCTAATGCATGTTATGCATCAATTAGATAAATAACAGATAATTTTCTATTCAAAATATTTTATTTTTGAAAAATATCCTTTATTAATATCATGTATTTATTTAAACCTAAATAATAATTTATTGGTCTAATTATTGAACAGCTTATAATATAAAGGTTTGCATTTGATCTGTGTTACGAAGTCATTTGAGGTATTGAATAGGATATATTATATTCAATGAATAGTGAATAGGGAATTTATGTAGACATTTAAGTGCCAAGGAAGTGCTGTAGCTACAGAAACGAAAAAACAAAGCGTCACACAAAACGGAAAAAAAAAATTTAATCTTATCAGCAATGTTTCCAGTTAATAATATTATATAGTTTATGGAGCATATAATATTTCAATAAATCAATCGGAATCAATATTATATTTGTTTGAAATAGTATTTAATATAAATAGATACAAATTAATCTAGAATTATATACGATCACTTTTGAGTAAGTATAAAATTCAATGAAAAAAAAAAATAACTGACTATCATGTAAGTTAATTAATATAATCGAATGAATATTTAAAAGTAAGACCATTGAAATTAAATTAAATTCTAATTATGTTATGATATTTTAAATTGTACGAAACTTAATAGCACGTACCTAAATATAAGATACGTTTGATATATTTATATAAATGGTATACAGTTATACAATTAATGGTCCGTTACATTGACAAAAATTACAGTTTATCATTTCTTTAGCCATTAAAAACTATGCTTGTTGTTTCTAGTACGCCATACTTCAATAATTTGTAATTTAAAGGGACAATAAAAACATATTTGTTAAAAGCCAAAATTACAAATTATGGAATAATGTTATTAGTGTTATAATTCTATTCAATAAAAATAAAACAATAGTTTAGTCACATAAAGTATATCATTGTGTATAATATATATATATATATTTATATATAATATACAGGTTAGGTTAGTTATGCAATATAAATTTATATAATATATTTTTCTTTTTTAAATTTTATTTCTGTAGAATTGGTATCGATTTGAATATTTTATATTTTTTTGCACTTAGTTTTTTGAAAGTTGAAACACTGCTAAAACTATTATAGGATGATTGGTACTATTATTGTGTGTCGTAATATTATACAATTATTATAAAATCATAATATATGTATACATAACACATATTATCGCTGTTCATTTCATTAATAGCTATAAAAATATTTTATTATTTTAGATATATTTTACGTGTTTACTAAGTTACGTAAAAATTTAGCAGTAGATAATTACAATTCATTGATTACAATGAAATATATACTCATAATTAAGGTTAAAAATAACATTCGTAATCTAGTCTAGTAGATGGTTGCAAACAGTTGTTTATATTATTTTATTTTCAATGGGCACTTTTTTGAGAATAAGAAATAATAATATGATTCAGTGTTTAAATGAATGTAAATAAATTGTATCGACATTGCAGGTATAGTATTAGGTTGGATAGTTAAATTGATAATCTTTCTAAGTTTTTAGTAGTTTTCTTGAGAGCAGTAGGATATACTTAATAAAAACGAAGAAGAAAATAAGACATTCAAACCATTTAATTCATCGTCTTTAGGTTAGTAAAGGCACTAAATTATGTTTTTGATAAAAATAATAAAACCAATAATAAAATAGGTATTTATGTTTTTTTTAAAATGTGATTTGAAAATCAAGCAACTAGAAAATGTTTAACTTAACTTAACTAAAGATAACCACCTTGAACTTTAGGCTTTGTTGTCCGTTTTTGAAAATCTAACTGAATGAATTATTTAAGAATGTATTCTAATCAAGTATTGATAAAGCTAAAAAAATTTTTTTAAAAATATTATTTAAATATTATGTCGATAACATTTTAAAAATAACGAAAAATAACGTTCTTTCAATTTCATTACTTTCCTAGTCCTTGTATACACTATGTCTATCTTGAACTATTCTGTCTGTAATAAGCAAATAATAGTTTGGCGTGTTACACTACCACGAAAATAATATTACAATTGAATGTAAAAAAGGATTACAAAGTTTTACATTAGAATGCATGTCTCGTACTATGTCCAAATAATATTCGTGCTGAATAATTAGACCTTTGTCGCTATATAAAAATCGTTATGACAAGAAGTAACATTGCATACGTTAGTTTTTAAGCATTAAAAATTCCACAGCCGGAAAGTTAAGCATTTTATTTTTGTTTAAAATGCATCATATTTAATAAGTCACGTAGATGTTGCACAATAAAAACGTGTTGAAATAAAAAAAAACTAATGAATAATAATATAATGTTAAAATGTAAATATAATATAAGGTTATAAAAAACTAATGTATGGAACTATAGAGTTATTAATTTTAAATCAATGAAAAAAATAAAAAATGTAAATGTGTGAGAATGACAAAGAATTAGGTAATTATTTACCTGAAGTGAATTAATAACGTCTAAATTACTAATCATGTTTTGTTTAAGCAATCTATAAGTATCAATAGTATTATTGAATATTGTGCACTATATTTTAAATTATAATTTATTCTGTTAGCTTATTATTAATTTATGCAGAGTCAACTTTATTATTCATGCCATCGAGTATATTAAATATCTAATAAACTACATGCTTAAGTAATAACGCATTAATGTCTATCTTTTAAAATGCACTTAGCTTTAGATGCTTTAGATAATGTTTGTTGGTGACAGTATTATTCTAAACAGATACTCAATCTTTCATAATCAGTATTATCGATTGTATAATATAATGTCATGATTTATAAGTAACTTTTAAAACCTTTAAAGTAAAAGTTTTAAAAGTTTAAAGACAAACACTTTTTTCAAATATGTCCCACGCGTATATTTACAATTTGGTGGAAAATTAAATTTTGATGTTTTGTGCATGCATTGTATTATAAAACAATATTATTATAATACCTATAAAACTTTAAATACAAAAAAAAAATAAATAGTTTGTAACAATTTTAATAATAATACGTGGTTAAATTTTTTAATAAAACTTGACTAACTTGTTAAAATATGCATGCTTTTGAAAATAAATTAAGAATTTTAATAATATTACATTATATTGAAAAAAAAAATATGAAAACATCTAGGATTCCATAAAAAACAAACAATATTTTTCAACATATATTTTTTTAATATTGTTCCTCTAAACTTATGATTTACATAAACACAATTTGCTTTCCACAAAACTCGATGAAAAAAGTGAGATTAATCACCTTGGAATATGTACATAAAATAATGATTAAAACAAAATTATCAAATGGTTGATCGAATAATGTTATTACAAATATTACAATTTTAACTTAATATACATGTTATATTATTAAATTTCTTAATAATACAAAATAAATATACAAAAGTAGACTTGCATCAAATTAAATTCATAAATGGATATTTTTTATTATAACTTTTATGAAAATTACGTTATTGAATTAACTGTGTTATGATGAGAAGACATTGAGTTTTTTCTTATTTTCTTCAATATTCCTCAGGGTATAATTTTAATTGTTTAAGTGAAATATACTTAGTTATAACCGCATCTTTCGCAATTTTTTTATTTTTCTTTAATTATGTATCCTGATCAGTAATCACTCGTATAAACTTTGATTAAATATTATTTCTCTTTACACACAAACACAAAACACTTTATGATTTGTCAAAAACCCACACTTACACTTTGAGTGACAAATTCATAAGATTTTACTCAGTTACCTAATATATTTTAACATATCCCCCCCCCCCAACTCATGTCTATTATCATCATCAAATATGAAGGAAATAAAGATCATAAAAATAAATTATGATTTCCAAAAAGGAAAGGGGTTTTTTAATATTTGTATTTGTTTTGTCACTGTCATAATTTTGTTAAATTTAAAATAACTACCAAGCTGTCAAAGTCACCGACTAAAAGATTTTCATAAAATAATTATACGTGTAAATTATTTTTTTCAATTATTTATCTTTTGTGTTATATTTTATTGCGATTTTACAACAATAATTATTATAGAGCACGAAAATTGATTTGTCTACATTGATATATGAAATATTATTGTATATGCACGCTTATCACTAGCTATTTCGACAGACATACTTAACTACAATCTCATAAGCAACCTTTATTATATTTATTTATTTAAAAGTATATTATATTATTTCGTTTAATGGTTGAAATATTTTGGGTTGACCTATGTAATACCAACTTATGTTCTCACAGATTTATACAATGGTCCATCGAAGAAAAGCCTAAAAATTAATTTCTCATGAATTTCACTGGTTTTGAGGCTTGTTGAAACGAAGTTAGTTCTTTGTTTGTACATGCCTACTACTATAATAATAACGTCGTATATAATATTGTATACACGTTTTTCAACAAAATGCCACTGCGTCATCATAAATCATATTATATTTTATACGGTAAAATATTATTATATTGTTATTCCCCTCAGAATTTACGAATTTTTTTCCTTTTCAGTGACAACTATGTGTACGTATTATACACATCCTACCAAACATCATGTACCCACCTGCCCGATACAAAAACTATATTATTATTATACGTCCAGAAGATGAAAAAACTCTCCAGAATCTCATATTATTTTTATCATCGCCATCATCATCGTAGTCGACCCTATTACCTACGAAAATTTGTTTTGAATTCCGTGTCACCACCCATCCCATTACGCGATGGTGGCCGCAATATATAATATAATATTATTACCTGTACGCAATTTATACATATTATACACTAAATGTACAATATCGAATAAAATAAAGAAGAATGTAGGCCAATGATATCATTCAGTGCGGCCACATAGGATATGTATATGCGTACAAACGCTCTAACGATAGATCCTTGCAGTGTGCGATGTGCAGGAAGTTGTGTAGAATTATATTACGTTAAGGGTAGGAGGTGGTGGTGTATACTGTAACCTTCTCAAGTCAAAAAGGCCGTAAGTGACAAAAAGTGAAATGTACTTTTTGTGTATTTATTGACATTCTTTGAAACCTATAATTTTTAATCCGAACTCAATATAACACATTTCCGAAGTGAGAAACACTCAAATACGTAGGTACAATGGAGATTTAACCAAGATATGTACACCTACCTACAATAAATATACCTAGTGTGGTTGTAGTTTAAAGCTCAAGTTTTGTTTATATTATTCCCAAAAAAGTTATCGAAAAATCCTCAATGTCAACATCATTGGTTTATTATTATTACGCGTGATCTACCTAGTTAGTACCAAATTAAATTTACAAGTTAAATCATAAAAAACGTTTCATCTCGTAACTCCTTGGGTATATTTATAATAATATGATACATCTGATTGTCACTTACAGACTTCTAGTCTGTACGATATATATACTGAATGGCTGTAATAAACAGTGAGTGGCGTGATGGTGAGGAAATTCGCATGCAGAGCTTCGAGAGACGTTTTTTTTCTATCAATTTTCGTCTCGAGGTCTCTTGTACGCGCATAAATTGCATTATACAAGCGACGACCACGTCGGAAGAAACTTCCGATAAAGCCAAAGATTCCATTAATTTTTCACCACAGACGTCTCGGGGGGATGACCCACTGCGTGATGGCGTCCAGTGATGGTGTATATAATATAATATTATATGTAATATAGCCACATCAGATATCATTGTATTATGTTATGTGTTTGTGCGTACATCACATCGTGCGAAATGATATGGATACTTGGAACATTGCGTTTGTATAATATATATGTATAAGCGTGAAAACGAATATTTCCACACCTGTAGATAATGTTTTTATGCAGTAGGTATATTATACAAGCCTTTAGGACGATAACGGTCGAGCGTTATACGATTATAATATTATTATTATCATACATTAAGAAAATGTGTTGTAATAAATCGATCTATTATTACGACACGCGCATAAGTGCATATAAGCCAAACCCAATTTCACAAAAAGAAAAAAAGCAAATAAATAAATAAAAAGAAATATACGTCAAAGATAAGCCACGCGGTGTGCTTAGGTATTATAGGATGAAAACTCGCGAGATCGAAAAAAAATATTCACCCAAAATCCAATTCCAATCGTTTACATCTTTCTTGGTCGTCAATAATGTTAACGTCCAACTTTAAGCAGTGTCGATATATTGTTATTACTTAAACACCATAATGATTAATGTTGCATAAGGAATGTATATGGCGAATGACATTATTTTACGATTCAAATTTTAATAATTATTGTAATATTATGTGCTAATATCCTTTTTCAAACGAATAATTATAATAAACCATAGTACCTATATTTATCCGTAGATAACCGTCGTAACAATAGTTTATAGGTCGTAGACAAACGTTCTATTATTGTATTATATATTATATTATTATATGAATATACATATGTAATATATATGTATTGTAAGTCATTGCGGCGTGTAATAAGTTTGTGTATTTACTATTATTTGATCTTTATGTAAGATACATAATAGTTAGGTGTTTTTATTCATAGTTTTTTCAAGATGTAGCCTATTCATGACGTTTTTCAAACAATTATTTTAGAAAAAAAAAATTATTAATATTAATTAAACCTACCAACATTTTTGAGGTAACTATTAATTAGTAATTTATTACTTTATGAGCAGTCAATACGAGTATGTTAATATCAGTATTTATTAACTATCATGGTTGACACTATATTATTAACTAGTTTTAAATTTAAAATTGTAGACGATTATAGTATACAATATTTTTTATTCAAAACTGAATTGATAAAAAGATTTTCTTTTGTTAAGTTGCAGAAAATCCTATTTAGAAATTATTATTATCAAAACTGGAAAGCGTTGGATTGAAAAGTTTTGTTGTAAAAATAAGTTTTAATCACTGCTTATAATAAAAATTAAATATATTTTTGTTTGATAATTATAGTTGAATAATTCAAAAGTGTTCGTATAATTTGTCTATTTATCTGTAGGTGTACTACTTACTGGATTAATAAGATATTTTGTATACAATCAATATCGGTACAACAATTCTGAAAAATACTGTTTACCATATACAATCGTGCAATCGTCTGCAAAAATATCAACAAAAAAATACTTTTTGCCTATCCAAATCCCCTTAAATATAATCAGGGAAAAAATTTGAGTTCTGAAAAAAATAAACACTGATTATAATAATATGTCCTCATATAAAAACAACTCTAACCATTTCATACTATAGTATACGACTCGTATATGCTCCAGTATTTCACTGGTTCGGTTAACATCAAAGAGAAGTACCTATTTGTCGATCGTTTGATGACAAACCAATGCGTAGTAATACTGGCTTTAATATATATTATATACCTACTATGATTTTACTCACTGGGATTTTAAAAGTTATAATTATTTTTTTTTCCACTAACTTAATTTTTTTGAGCAAAAAAACAAATTAACTTAATAGGATTCGTTAACTATCACAATGCAGATGAATAGTGTTGTACCTATATATATGCGGGATTTTGAAAGCGATTATAAAATATGAAACGTGCGAATGAAGTCTACTCGCGCACACATATTATTATATGTGGTGACCTAAATTAATGGTGGAAGTAAATTGGTCGAGCACTGCAGCAGATTCACATATTTTACTAGACTAAAAAATAAATCAAGATTACGCTAGATATGGCGCCTTGCTACTGTGAGAGTTATTACGTTTTTTCTTTTTCTTATAGTACATTAACATCTTATATGTGTTTGGTTAATAATATGAATATTTTATAATATAGGGAACCGCGTAGTCTTATTTTACTGAAAAAAAAACACCGGAACCCTAAATTATGCATAGTCCGTTTTTGCTTGAAACGAAAAATGTTCGATTCCCATTTCCGTTAAATGTATATTTTTTCAAAAAGTTTATGTTCCCACTAAATATTGTTTGGGAACCATGTAATAGCGCAAAAAAAATAATTCAATTTTTTTGTCGAAGTAAAATATTAGTTGGCAGGAACAATATTACCTAATTATTTAATTGGTACTATAGAAGGTATAACTCGGCACATAATATATTGTCTAAAAATAAAAATTATATTGATTTTCGAAATGTTGTAGAAAACGGGACTGAACCTTCAAATTTTTGGTGGAAAGGGCTTTGGTGGAAACGGGTATCTAAGCGATATTTTACACCACTAAAGTGATAGGTTATACCTATAACCTATTAATAACATTACTGCGATGGCGGTCGTTATCATCATCATTGGATGGATTTTCAAAGCGGTCCAAATACCGTTGGCTGAGTGGCTCGAAATAATATATATATATTTCATAACAAATGAGCTTTTCAGGAAGCCGATAGAATAGGCTTTATTCTCTTATATCAAACCTATCAAACCTATATACCGTCCTTATACCCACGAAAGTTCATAATATTATCGTAAAAACCCTCAAGTACAGTTGCCCGCAGCGAACACTTTGCACGGTCACATAAAATTATTAATATTACGACGACGCAGTGGTGGTAATTTGGAATTGGTTCTGGGGTGTATGATATAAATTTATGCTATCGTCCTATGGAAGGGGTGGGCTACGTTCCCACATCCTTCTTGACCGTTAAATTTCATAGATCATATTATTATATTAATTTGTTATTACAAATTAAACGTTGTAAATAGTATATTAATGGTTTTCAAAGTTATGTTTTAAGTATGGGCCAAGCTGTAAAATAATTTTTTTGTCACATTATATAATTGTTGAGGTATCGTAGTAGGGTAAAGCAAGTAAAATCATAAAAAAAAAAATCTCGACTATGAATTCTCATTTATTATTTTTAAATCTTTAAAATCTTTTAAAGCCAAGTGTTTTACGCTTTTACGGGCATTTAACTATGGTTTTTATTAAAAAAAAAAAAGTCTCTGGAGGACATATCCCAATACCATCAACCCCCTCCCACATAATTACGCCATTGCGACGACGGCGATAATTTCAGTAAATCCGCTACGCAAGTAGGACAACGAACTCGTTGACAGCCGGCGACGGTCAAAATAATCAAACTGCAGTGATACGAGTTTTCTGTACGCCAATGTGTTTATCGAACAAACAAAAGGAAACGGGTAGGAAAAAAAAGCACACGGACGTTTCACGAACAAAAACGATACACGCTCTGCGCACGACACAAAATATTAATATGTACTCGAGGCTGTTACATTGTACTTATATACACAGCGAGCGGTACTTACCTACCCGAAGAAAGCGCTCTTGACGAGAACGCGTTATCACCGCGCCTTGTGTTTCGATCTGAACAATAATAATAATAATTACTAAACAATAATAATAATAACAATATTACAACTGTTCGATGTTTTGACCACACTACACGGTCCGGAGGGCTGGACTTTCGAAACCCAAACCCTGGCCCCGCAGTGGCGTGTAGAGCTGCGCAGACGAAACAAGAACAATACGATTTGTAGGTGACTAGGTATCATCGGCCTCTTATCTGCTGGTGTTATTGTAAATGATATTATTACATTATAATTATGATATTATGCTATATTATCGTGCATAGTGATATACGTCTTGTTTACTGCAATCTATTATTTTGTACACCGCTATATTTAAACGGATCACGTGACCGTTTGTGCGACCGCAAAATTGGTACGCGTGCGCCGCCTCGATTACATCACACGACTATAATTCAAGACCACATTTGATGGATGGCATTAAGTTGAACCTGCAGCCTAGGGCCACACATTTTCTTGTGAGCCCAAGAACTAAAATATGGAATGATTTAGGTCCTTGATGGTTAAAATACAAATGTATGTTTTAAAAAATACAAAACCATATACGTGCCCGTCAACTATCGTAGAGGTGTGAAGTCGAGTTTTGTAAACAATCAGATGTGTTATCGACACTCTTGTGTATACTTGTAGACCGCACAGGACAGCACCGAACAGTTCCGAATTCCGCATACCTAACTACCTCAGACGGTTGTCGACCATTAATATTATTTATTTTGTTATTTCATTACAGTCAATAGACAACGGGTAGGTGAGCAATTTTTAGCCTCAAAATCTTTTGCTATCATTGATCCCTCATTAAAAATTAATCCGGCTACTATTGTTAGTTGTTGTTATTATGTATTTTTGAGTCAGTATAGAATATAGAAAACGAAGTTATCTATGCTGGCACGTTTTATGTAAACTGTCTTAAATAAACGATGATGGGTAGAACTTAGCTAGCATGGCTTTCGTAATTATTTTAGTAGGTACCTAACTATTTTATATAATTCGCGTTAATTGAATTATTGTGCGGAAAATAAAACTAAGACGTACGAGAGCATAATTATACTAGGAAAAAACGTAATTTTATTAAGGTACCTACCTATACTATAATATAAACGTATTTTGTATACGCGTTGGTGACTCATCGACGATTGTCCAGACAATTATAAAAGCTGCATTAATTATTATCATTAACTGTGCATAAATATAATTTGCGACACCGTTTTTAGTTTTATTCATTCACGTCTCGTTCCTCAAAGTTTTGGCGCTCTTACGGCGGTTGTCAAAATGGTTCCTATAGTATGCCAATGAATTTAACAAACAACAAAAAGGGACAATAATGCGTACGTGATTAACATCGTTTCGGTGTTCCACTCGCTGCATTATGATTTTGTTGTGTATAATTTGTGTACATGTATGTATGTAAATAGTCATTATAATATTTAAATATTGTTGTTCAGACAGTTCGATGAATAAAATGCACAAAGTTATGGTTCATAAAATACGTGCCAGCTGGTAACCTGAATAAGTATTATCGTAGGAATATTGTTAGATTCGCGGGTATAGTATTTTGCAGGTTGTCGCACTTAAGAAAGTATTTAAATTCTGGTTGTCCTTTTGTCAGATTTCAGTGTCACGAAAACTTAACATAGGGACGTAAAACACATAAAATGTACTAAAATTATTTAATTCATACTTCTTTCCTCAACATTTGGACCAATTTCCATTTGGAAACACTTTGATTATTAATATATCAACACCAGTAATTTTACTGTTCGAAAATGTGAATGTTAATAAAAAACAATATTCTAGCTGTCACTTAAGATGTGTTTATACCACCGGTATGACCTGTACGCATGTTTTCAGTCTCGAATCTCATTTGTGCAGTCGTTATTATTATAAAACGATCAGCATTAATAATTAATACCTAAAAACATTTTCTAATATTATAGTATTATAAATATTTTTTTAGATCTATTTTTAAGTTTTTATTTTAAGTATTAAAAAAAATAATATATTTACTGAAAACGTAGCGCAAGTGTCTATAATTATAAAGAAAAAAAATTTCAAATATTGATTACGACAAAAGTTATTCCATATGTCTTCGTGAGACACTCTGTATATTTAGTTATTAATCCAGTGTCCGTTTTAAAAATAAATAATAACGAATTACGATTGTCCGTATTATGATGCTGCCACAGAAGTTAAATAATATGTTATGTGTTGAAAATATAAATATAAATAATAATAGAATTTTAAATATTTCATTGATCGTTAAAATCGTGACGCGTGTTAAGTGTCCCTTTAAAATAGTATATTATTTTACAATTAACAATATCTTTGAAAATGTAATCGTGAAATCTCCGAGCCAGTGTATTAGTCTACACTCTACAACATAGGTATAGCTTAGTGTACTTATATGCATATTATGATCAGAGTACCTACTGCAGTGGCACAGTGCGTGCGATGTATCCATACTCTTTTGTTTGAATAAGTAAAGCTAACTCTTAATTTGATTTTGATGAAAATATTTAGACGTCATCCAGTGTAATATTTTAATTATTATTTTCGTGTGCGGAACAGTCTCTGAGGACCCGAGTAGGGTACTTAAACATTGCAATTTAAATTCACAACACTGTTTATGTGACACCGGAAAACCGAGAAATTCGTTAGATTCATACATTAAATTGTTATCACCTTGATATATTTTATGTGCACCGAGTCACTTGACACTCTCGTATTATACACAGCATATACGCGAGTGCTCATGTTAGCCTCGTACTTCATAGCCGGCTGAATTCATTCAGTCACATTTTTCACGGAATTAAAAAATCAACGTGCCTATTGTTTCGTGCACGCCAATGCAATTTCTCTTTGTCTAGCAGCTCGTGTCACGTAATTTCGGGTTTTGTTTGATTAACGCGCTTGAAAATCTCGTGGCAAAACGATAAGACCCGCGTAAACAGGGAACACGTTAATTTTCGCAGCGTGAATTCGAAAACGTAAGTCAGGATGAGGTGATACGCGTTTTTGGGTTTAAAGACACTCACCTCCATCCAACACACAACTATACACAGCAACCCAGATGGTTTGCAGAAATAGCTGAAGATCGTTCAATATAATGCACGAGTAATATTGTTGTAATTATATTTTTTTTTTAAATGTTCATTTTATCCTTGCTAAGAAAATGAAAACATTTTAATTTTAATTTCGTCTTGCCATATAGTATTGTTTAATAGTTGGCGTAATAGATATTTTGTATAATATTTAGTACATACGATGCGTGGTAATTCGTTATTGTTGGATTCCAAAGTAGAAATATTTATAAAATAAAACGTTCGAAAAACCAATATTATAGTTTCCAAGAATAGTTTCATTAAATATAGACTCTTGTCCATTCTGTTTCATTGAGTTTTTTACATTTCGTATTCAATGCAAATAAACGATATTAAAATAACATCCAAGGCGGCTATACAGGTATACAAGTAGTAGTGAAAAGAAGAAATTAAAAGGAAAAATATATGTAAATAAATTCCAAAACTTCAAGGGAAATTGTTCAAAGAAACTTATACTATATAGGTATCTACCTACACTCATCGTCCCACCAGCAAATCACCTAACTAACTTCGAATAATGCCAGCGTAACACAAAATAAATGTGCTTTTTTTTATCATGCTACTTCAATTAAAATAAGTTTAATAATACCACGTTTTAAATGTTTATCTAAAAAGGTAACATCTTATAATCTTAGGATCGAAATTGAATTTGTTGAAAAAAAAATAATAATATTGTACCAGATTGTACAGGCATACTTTTACCGGGAATCAATCGTCGCTTGATACTCCATAAAAATATAAATGTTTTATTATTGTTATCATCTTCTATATACATATACTTACTCCCCCTCATCACTGTTAGCTGTTACCTACCTACCGAATGACGAGGGCTATATTTTGCGTGGTGTCCGTCGTGAATTTATTGACGATCATAAAAGCTCCACACTCGATACTATCACGATTTTTTATTGCATTCTCTTCAAACATATTATACGATTGAAACCAAACATGCAGTACTTGTGTTTAATACACGCGTATCTTTAATAACTGATAAAGTGCTGCGCCGGACGTCGAGAATGGCGTACACGTTTTCTTGTAGAAACAGAACTGCAGTGAGAGGAACGAGCTACAACGAGTCATAACTCATATATTATCTAGTTTTAGAACGTTGCGGGATACTTTTATACGTATATTTTCGGAAAATATATTTTGGCACAGTGTGCGAAACAAGACTAGTGGCCAATAAAAAAATTCACTGACTGTGCTTTATTACCATAGTATATGTAATTTCAATTGAATTTCTCGAACTGTTGGATAGGTACCTACTCGCAGGTGCAATACATGTTACATGTTTTATACTGTATTATAATATTTGTTTTATGCACGCATCACTTTAAAAGTTCTTTGTTATAAATATTTGTGATATTACTCTTTTAGTAGGATAAAAACGCTTGTATCCATTATAATATTATAACCACATTTTTCATAAAACAAAACTGTAACACATGATGATGGCTACGCAGTTTATCCATTATTAAACGCATTCGTGATAGAAAAAAATGACAAAATATAGTATAGGTATGGAGTAAAACTACAATTTATTTTTCAATTTAACTTGTAACCAGTGAACTAAGCTGATTTTTTTCAATTAAATGTGTACTTTTCAATTTAAATTTGGATCATATATATATTTGTTTTTTTTTTTGAAGATCAGAATAAGGAAATTCTAAAAAGAAATACACATGGTTATTATTCGTATTTTTCACTAACAAAGTAGGTTTTATAGATATTTAGTTTATATTATATAGTTTTCTTTTGTAAAAAAATACCATTCTACCAGATGAAAAGCTAATACTGATTTTATTTTAAATATAATATAATTTGATTAAAACTTACTGTACCTTAGTTGTATATACCATATGTAGGTAATATATATTCTAATATCGACCAAATTCTTTCAAACATTGTAACCCGCCCTTACCTACATATCAACAACCAATGACTTGTTTAAAAAGTAATTTTATAGATTGATATTTTAATAATTCCAACAATTTAAATAGATTTTATAAATAAATAACTTATGAAGTTGTATATTTTATTACATAATATATCGGTTTAATGATTTATATACATAAAGCTAAGTCTAACAAATTTATTGAAATATTTCAAAAACACTCGTTTAGGTACCTATACTATTGGTGTGCCTTGGAACTATAATTTATTTTATGTACGACTTCAATCTATTGAGTAGAACATTCTATAATATTTTGAACGAGGAATCGAGTAGGGAGGTTCTCCTATAATTTGTACGGTTCATGGTGTCACCCTCTTTGAACACCAGGCATAGTACCTCAGGTACTACATTGGCATTTTTATTCGATCCCAGATTTTATTAGTTAGCTTATGCAGTTGCTTTATCAATTGCTCTCCTCTATTCTTAAGACATTCCAGCACTATATAATCTGTTCCAGGTGCTTTCTTCCTCTTTAGTATACCTAGCCCAGTTTCCACTTTTTCAATGAATGGTCGTTCAATATTTTGTCCAACCGTGACATATTCTTCTGATACTATATTATTATCTCTTCTAGGTTGATTTAAGAGTGTCTGAAACGTGGTCTTCAATGCCTTCGCTATTTTGTCATTTTATGTTAACAGGGTTCCGTCTTCCATTTTTATCATTGTACATATAGGTTTAAAACTTCTTCTCACCTCGTTTGCCTTTTCGAAGAATATCCTTGTTTTATTTTTTCTGTTTTTCTCTATATCCTTTACTCTTTCTTTTTCCCGTTATCTTTTATTCATCCTAATTATTCTTTTTGCTCATCTCTGTCGTATGGCTAACATCCTTTTATTTTCCTCTGTTAGGTCTTGTGCCACTCTTAAACATGCTTTATCTCTTTCTGAAATAGCTTTCTTACATTGTTTATTGAACCATGACTTTCTTTTTATCCTTGACTCATAGCTCAAAACTTCTTCTGCCGATTCCATTTTTTTCCAACAGTAATTTATATCCATGTCATGATCTAAACCATCTAAGTACTCCTTGATATTTTCTTTGTAGTCTGATTAGATTTATTTTCAATATCACCTTGCTAATTTTTTTTTGCACACTCCATTCTTTTGAATCTTTCTACCGATATTCTAAATTTTACTTTGGTTCTTACTATAGGAAAAGTTTTGAGAGACCGTACTGTTCCCACTCATGCTTTGCTTCTTACGTCGTTTATACTTAATTTAATTCGATAGTCTACCATAACGTGATCTATTTGGTTCCTCACATTTCCACATGGTGATATCCCAGTCTGTTTGTGGATATTTTTATGCCGGAATATTGTACTACTTATTCTCATTTTTCTAGTAGTTGCGAAAGTTATCAGTTTATTCTAAATAATAACTTATATTGTTGTGTAGACTATCCTTTTTTATTGTTGGTCTATACATTGCTTTCTTCCCTATTTTTGTATTGAAATCACCTAAGATAGTGCATTGCACATCTTATCCAATTCTTCGTAAAAGGAATTTTTTATTTCTTCGCTTTTGTCATTAGTGGGAGCATAGCAGTTAATTATCAATATATTTACCATTTACTTTCAATCTCAACATGGCATATTTTACCATTTATCGGTTCAAATTTTACAATATTTGGCAAAATACTCGTGTTTTTCTCTTTTGCTATATAAGATTGTCATCGTCTGTGTCTTTAAACTACATGATCAAATCCCATCTTACTTCTTGAACAGCGGTAATATCCAATTTGTATCGCTCAACACACGATACAATTGTCGTAATACTTCCAGTCCTATACATCGAGCGTACATTCCAGGTTCCAATTAGTATATCCGTAAGCTCTTTTGTCCGAGACATTGTTTGTTGTTTCGAAATTATTTATATTTTTATGTATGAAGTGATCAGCCCTTCGACAACCCTCATTAATGGAGGGCCCAACATAACTAGGGTTCGTGGGTTCGTTAGGGCCATTCCTTTAAAATTTAGTATCTACCTTTGCGGGTATATGTAGTATATATACACTAGGTAAATTCGTACTCAAAACTAATTTTTTATTTAAAACAATAAACTAGATGTTTTTTAAATTGGCAAATTTACAAAATAACTATATACATATATTTATTTAGCACATCATTTTTTGTTACATAGATAATCACTTATTTTTTAGAAAAGTAAAATATATAAATTAAAACTGCGGACTTTCTTTAATGATAGATGTGCCTAAATTAGCATTATTTTTTTTTAAAGTCACTGTCACATTATTTTAATTTAACCTGACTAATCGGTTAAACTTGCAAATAGGTTCGTTTATCTTCCATATTTGAGGGCAAAATGTCCTCGACGTTATTAATATATCGCATATTAAAAAACGCATTTTGTTAAATTTATGTTTAAATAATTTATCAGAAATCAGTTTTTCCATGAAATATTGTATTTTTTATTTAAAGTTTATGTCGGTTCTATATAGGTATAAATACAATCAAACACCAAACACCAAACACCAAATACAACTTTGCGCCTAACCACAAAATTAGTTTAATTAATTAATTTTACCTGTACACATTAAATTAAATATTTTGAGCTATAATTATATTTATATTAAAATGTATATTATATAAATACCAATAAGCTAAGTAGGTACCTTTTATCTATAGCAATAGTACGTTTGCATTGAGAAGCATTCAGTTATTAAATTAGTCATTGGCACCTTTTTTTTTAGTGTAGCACTGACACATAGGGGCTGAACTGTTTTTATATTTGATACTTGGCTCCATTCAGCATCATTTTTTGTATAAAAAACTCCATGGAAAAAATATACAATGCATAAAAAGGTGCATTACCTTCACTGAGCCTTATAGATACGATTTTTCTTAGAACGATTAGTATAGATATGTATGTCACATTTAGTCATTGGAAAAATGGCACCAAATCTATATTGTATTATGACATCAAATTACAAATAACTAAATAAATAATATGATATCACAAAATATATTGAGTATAAAACTGTATCAGTGTAACCGAAAAATCAAGAGAACATATTCCTGAAATTCATTATTAAACATCATTTTCACGAAATACAAAATTACTTGGTGCCAATAACCGTTACAATGCCAATAACTATACAAATTACTCAATAGCATAACTTTTATTATAATAATACGGTTATTATTATAATATGCCGTATGGGAAACCAATGGAAAAAATATGTGCCACGTGCAATGATTTTGTATTATCGTCAGGGGAAAAAAACTTAAAAAATGTCGCTATGAATTAATTTTTAATAAAGTTGGAAGAAATTATAAATTATTCATTATACGATGTACATAGAAAATGTTGGTAACGAACAATAAAAAGCTGTTTTTTGAAAATGATAAATAGAAAAAAATTACTATTTTTAGAATTCACACTAAACGTATACATGTTCATAAACATAATTATGACAATAGATCCAATCAGGTACACAGCAATAAATTATTATTAATTATTATTTCTTAGTGCGGAAAATTATCGTGAATGAAAAATAATACAATTTATTATCCTCGAGGAAAATTCATTGGTCGTAAAAAAAAATTGCGACAATTAAAACCAGGTAAATATTCGCAGCCAGGATATCTAACCGACTATGCTGTGTGCATAATATTCAATATTATACATCACCACGACAAGAAAAATACCGACCGAAATCGAATTGGTCGTGCATCACAAATTCACAACAAAGACATTATTATTACACACCGACAAACCGTTGAAAATTTATTATTTTATCGGACTCGAAAACGATAGGTATAATATATAAATAGATATAGAGGCATATACATAGCTGCACAACGCAAACTAACCAATAGTTTACCGAGAGTACATTTCCTAAGTATATATATTCCTCTTGAGCGTTGAAGGGAAATTATTTTGGACAGCTTAAACGTTAAACAATATTATCATATTATATCATATTAGGTGGTAATATTGTTGCGTAGTCTTATAATATTGTACTGTTGCAGAACTATGACTGTCATCATTTATAATATGCATAATGTGACTAATATATCAAACTCTATATTGTAATAATTTGTGTCATTCAAATCTGCAGTCGTTTATATGCTCAATTTAATATTATTATACTGTAAGATATTTCATTTAAAAGGAAATGTTAGAATTAAATTATGCTTAAGTGGTTATGTGAACGATAATTGAAATATTAAAACCTGGCCGTGATGAGTTTTTACGGTTACGCGAAAATTGAACATTGATTTACCATTAATTATTCTTTGGTATACCTTTAAGCGTAAAAAATAATGAAATTTCAGTAAGAAATCGAATCAGACTTATACAGAAATTTACACAAATTGCATATTACGATTCAATGATAAATGATTGTTTTTTTTTTTCAATAAAATTGATTGCATTAGTATAAAGGACAATAAATCTTGTCAAGTGTAAATTGAAAATTTTTTTACATAAAGATATCACAAGCCCTCAAGTTCCTTACAGATATTATAGTGCACAACCTTATATAGCTTGTTTTGAATTTTATCCTTAGCATATTCCCGCTATTGAGTTTGTTAACAAGACGGATCGTTTTATTTAATACTCACTATATTGCAGTTGAAAATACCAAAATCACTGTATTATACTGTGATCTCGCACATCTTTAGAAGCGTTGAACAATGGCACAATGCACGGTTTTATTTGATTTTATTTAATCCCCTTTTGAGATAGAGAAACATAATCTATCTTATTCTTTTGACATTAAGTACCAACATTTTAATACGATTATGTCAATTTTATAGTGACTTTAATCAAAATATGTAGGTTATTGGTTTCCAAGAATAAAATATCCATAATTACGTTAAAAGTTTATTACTGCTGCAGATAATTTCAAACTTATGCATAACATAATTTATTAAGAAATCATGAGATGGAAAAAATCATTAGAATTTTTAGAAAACCTTGTTATGGTTTAAACTATAGTCTAAAAAGGGAGAAATTCCTGAAAATCTATTGAAGAGGCATATGTTTTAATGTATGGAATTCTATCGTTTGAGTCCAGATAACATCATATTATATACACTACCCAGTATACCTACACATTATCATGCCAATTTATAATTGATTTTTAAATATGATATACACATAAATTTATAAATTCATAAAAATACAATCGATTATCCAAAATAGTTTAATCAAATAGGTATTGGTTTTAAATGTCCTCTATTTAATATCTGTTTTATAACTCATTTTATATTGAAATTAAGTAGGTAGTATAGCGATTATGTTAAACAGGTATGGTCCAATTAACCAAATTTCAATGTCATATAATATAACGAATTGTCAGATTTTTTATGATTAACTACTTTATAGCTTTTTTTTTTATTTTAATATTTGTATAACTAAACCATATACATGGAATATATGTTTAAATTTATGTAAAGGGGTTTAACATAAATATACAGTAGGTACCTACTAATAAAAAGCAAAAGCATAAATACATAACAGGTGTTGAGCGTTTGTATAATTACATTTTTAGTTTTGTTTTACCAATATGGAGAGTTATGGATGCCCCGAATTACACTCTAGACGTTTATGTATATATTTATTTAGATAGTATAATTTTAATAAGAAAATTCCATATAAAAAAATTTACGCAATGGAAAAAGATAAAGGCTAGATAATTGGAAAATTGTCGACTGAAATAAATTTGTATTTATATTTCTAATTAATTCATGATACAAATTCTTTAATTTAAATATAATTAAAATGTTTGGCCGGTAAATAAGAATTTAATTTTATTAATACATGATATATTATTACCCAAGTATTTTTGTTTTTATTAAGTGTATGTATTAGCACACGCAATGTAGATTTTATTCTTTTAAGGAGTTCGAATGAGCTTGACTAATTATATTAAGTTTAACTATCTTGATGGATTGAGTTTAATATGGCTAAGTTATTACATTATATTGTCATAATAATATGATATTAAAATAATAAGAGTAAAAGTTAACTGCATTTATATAATTATATACAAATGTATATGAACGCCTATCGTAAAATCATAGAGTAGGTAAATTAACATGCAAAATACAAGAACCAATAAATTATTTTTTGTTACATCCTCACTTTTTGTGCTTTGAAATTTTTTAAAATCCTAAATGTTTAATATTTTTAAAGTATGATACGAAAAAAATTAAATAAACTTAAAATCATATCACATATTTTATGTTTTCAACCTATATTCTAGACGTGAGTACTCAGTATACGGTCTTCATTACTTTCTGCAGTGTAACTTTTATGTTTGTCTGGCAAGAGAAAAAAATATTTCATTGCACATACCAAAAAAAAAAAAAAATGTCTACCGACAAAGTCGTAGAGATAGTGACAATGGGGCCCACTGGATCTTGGTTAGCATACTATCGGCCGTAGTATGTTTTTTTTATAATAACGGAAACCCTCGGAATGCGAATCGACGGAATAGCCTCGTATAACGTTTCTATGTATTTTGTCATAATGTTTATCCAAAGGCCGAAAATATAAAAATTCCGACAACGGGCAAAGCTTGGACGGTTATAAAAACTAAGCACATGGCATAAAGTTGATTTTTTTCCATACATGTTCAACGCTTGGTGTGAGATACGTCCCGTGGAACTATACGGATATGTCCAGGAGAAAAAAGGAAACGGATCAGCGCGTAATCTTCTAATGAAAATTATTACGTCGTGTACGCTTGCACGTATCGTTTACATTATTTTTTTTATCCCCCTCCTCCTCTCACCATGTAGAATACTAGGTATAAATTGAATGAAAATAAATTCAATTCTGTCTCAGAAATAATAATATGTATACGAGATAAGTTATATAAAATAACATTATTTTCTAGAACCAGTATAATATACAATAATATTATACACAGTGCACGATTAGAATAATGTGTTATTTCATCGTTGTATAGAAAATAAGTATATTATCATACATCATATTATAAAGGTTTAAAAAAATATGTTACAACTTTTTTATTTATTTTATTCGTGAATATTCACTAAAAAAATTAAATTATAATATATATACGTATATATATATAAAATACTAACTAAGATGTAATAAAATATTTTACAACACATATATTATAACTTATATTATATTTGCATAAACTGAATTACAACCGGCAACCATTAACTTGAAGAAATTAATTTATATAAACGGACTTTAAGACGTTTATGTACGATTAAGATATTTAATTCCGTTAGAATTTTAAGCCATATAAAAAATGATGATATTTTTTTCTAAAGAAGTGATATATCATCATATTATTTTGAATAAAATCGAATCGGTTTTGATTTAATTTTTCAACAAATAGGTATGCTCAGAACATTACCGTGGGATAACCTAGAAAGAATATTAAGATATTATTTCAACATTATACGTTACAATAAGGTATTACAATAATAAGGAGACAAAAATTGTATTAGTTGATAATACTAACGTATAACGCTGATTAATACTTTTTCAATAAAACGACATCAAATCTATTGTGTGAACCGTTTTATATCTTATATATTTTATTTGTACGTTTGTGTACAGACTGCTACAATTAAATTTTATGTCGCACCTCGATGAATCAAAATTAAAAGAGTTATGTTGACCTGGTTTTTATTTTGTAAACACTATTAAACCAAACCATAGTTGAGGTATCTATCAGTGTGGCGAGATGGATTGAGTCGTGGTAATATAAAAGGTACAGATAACACATAACAGATACAATGTGTGTCATAGGCATAGTGAACAATAATATTTTTCGGCGTTTTTGATTGATTAACATGAGTACCTCCTAATGGTATCTTTATACTCGTATATAAAGTTTATTTATAATCACGAAAAAAAAAAATTCTCCTAGACACGATAATAGTTTTGTTCAATATTATTTCATTTGGAAGACATCGTGGTTTCGCGTGAGCATATAGAGTATTATAATTATTAATTTATAACGTATTTGAGCGTCAGAAGATCCATATAATATATTATCATAATTACGATTAGGCTAAGACAGCTGATGACTTAAATCGAGTCGACCGATTCTTGGGATCGTTTCGGAATGTATGCATTCAAAGATAAACTAAGATTTGATATCATTTCAAAGAGCGGTATCTTTTATATCACTTACAGAAACGAATATTTCGGAGGATTAATCGAAAAGCCGGCGATTGAATGGTAACACTTTGAACAGTACTCGACAAAGCGATGAACGATGAAACGCGGACGTTGCAGTGGACCAGTAGAAATGTAGTTATAAAATGCAATGTCGTCGGTATACAGTCTTAGTGCTGCCTCCTGCAGTTGTAGTAGTACTATATATATACCTATAGAGGTCTTACGCATGTATATATATATTATATATATATATATATATATATATATTGTCTCTGTCGAAATCTCAACGACGACGACGTGCGGGACGGCTCTCACGTAACACTTCTGACACCACGTACGAGTTTAATCACCGTCATTACCGGAACATAGAGTGCATATAATACGTATATAAGTGTACCTACGTATGGGGGTCAGGTAGGTATACGATGCATTTATAATATACCTATATAGGTATGTTAAGTTCTGACCGCACGACGAGTATGTTATATACTGGTCGCGGATATGTATATGATATCATTATACTCGTCGTAAACATATAGACAAAATAGAATATGTGTAATGGTACGATATTATACGATGGATATTGATATACTTACGCGGGTAAAACAGGTCGGCCGCCCGACTAGTTTTCGATTTTCTTCGCATGCGTTTCCGGCGATCATTGTATATAATATGATGGAACGCGAGTCGAGAAATCGTCCAGCGTGATATTAGATAATAATAATAACAATATAATCATAATAATAGTGTATCCGTCGACCGCGGCTGCGGCGGGTATACCAAGGTATATAGTTTAGGTATAGGTCAGCCGGTATTTTAATACTTATGTAGACCACCCTCGCCACTATAATATCGGTGGTCGCAACACATCTAATGTTATACCTACCCACGTCGTCGTGAAAATCCACGAGAATCCGTGGCCATCCGCAAGCCACAGATGAGCGATACCTATTATACTTATAATATACGTATTTTATTATTATGTGCGTAGACGAAAGTCACTCGTCCGTCTTCTAGCGCCATCGATATGCCGGCGCGTATCCGAAATGCGTTTCAATAACCCTGCCGGATGAAAAAAAAAAAAAACGGTTATAATCAACCCGTCTGTCGCACACATACAGCGGAATTCGATTAGTTATTTGTTTTCCACATTAATTTCCCAGTAGAACGCACAGAGGACCGGGCAATGTGATTGGCGCCGGTAAATAAATACGAACAAGTGTAGTATAAAATATTATGTGATACGTATATGATTTACCCATGTGGTTAGGCAGTGCACTGGCTCCTAAAGTTATGTTGTTCAACTCACTGGTGTGGCGAAATGGGTAATCGAGAGGCAGTGGCCTCTCGATTTAAAAAATAAATAACATTTAATGTTATTTTAATTAATTTTATAATATTGTTATATTGTTATATTGTAATTTCCCCGTGTAAATTTTTTTTATAGGACCCTGTTAAGAGGGAGATATAAACCCAGTATTCATTGTCCAAGAATAGGTGCTCGTAGGTGGGTGGGTAATCATAGAAAAATATACTTGCCTCTGAAAATTCTTTAGTTCGCCACGCCACTGGTTTAACTTCACTTGCTTTGATAGGTTGATTGTTCGCACAATTTCAAACCTAAGTAATCACTAAATGCCATCAGGCCCTTTTGTTCACTGCCTCGTTTGATTTATTGGTGTCGGAAGAGTCCCCCGAGTGCCTGGATGTCCTATTATTTTTAGTATTAAATATTTATAAGATTATATCTGTGTCACTTGAGTTCCTATAGTTTTAAAAGAGGTGTCATCTAAGTGTCTTTATAGTTTATATTATGATATCGATAGCCACGAAGAATGACATTTAACCAATATTATGTGACATGAGATTTTTTCCGAAAGTTTTTGGATTTTTGACACACTTGTTGGTTTATTTCTAATTCATCAGCGTGTGTCCAAATGTATATTGTATATCAATGTTTTCGCCTATATTATGGTGCTCGTTTCCTAAAATACCAATCACCATTCTGATCTTGTTTCAACCCATGTTCTTAAGATAACTTAGTTAGTTTTTAGTATACCTATGTAATTATATCTACTAATCAGTAAACCCGTGCAGGTTCTGTTACAAAAATATTTAATCGATACGTTAAATCGATAGGTAGGTTTCACAGTTACAATTTCCATTGATATCAAAAGATGAAATTTGAACATCGTTTCGGTTTTGACGTTTTGTGATGACATGCTTAGGTAGGTACCTAATGATATATCAAAGTAACATAATATTTTAATGTTATATAGGCATAACGTGCCTGTCATAGTGCAACGTATATCCGTATATATATTATATGCTCGCGTAATAAAATATCATTATATTAATATCACGAAATAACACGTTTAGTTAATCGTACACCTACCATTGATATTAAATTATAGTTTTAATAATAAATGTACAAAGATATTAATAAGTATTAAAAAAAAAATTCAATTTATTGTATTGCTGTACGTCGCTAACGTGTTGACGTGTTAAACTATTATACACATACGGCTGCGACGCCTACAATATATAATTATTGTACTATACTTTTCCTCACCCCCACACGTCACTTTTTTTTTCCAAAAATAATTCTTTTTTAACCCCGAACACTCCTTCCCCACATTGGGCATTTGATTTTTTTATAGGTATCGAACCGAATCCATATTATCGTTGTATAGTTTCCACAGCATGAGGGTTTCGTAGTTTTATGTTTTTCTTTTTTTATTATTATTTTCACGAGTGGCGTCGTCTCCATACAACAAAAGCGTTTCGCGATTAAAATAAAATCGTTTTATAATAAATATATATATATATATATATAAATTGTTTACAGTAAAAGTCAGATATCATCCAGAGACGCGCAAACATATCGAAAACGACGCAATATTTTTATTTATTTTCTCGGACGTAAATGTTTATGGTATGAAAACAATGGATTTTCTGTCGACAAAACTAATAACGGTTTCTTTCACGCGTTAAAGACTCTATACAGCCCTATATTACATATATTTATATACACCATTCGAAAGCGTTCAACACGATAAGTACCCAACGGCTGGGTTTAGAAACATGTAAAAAGTTTTTTCACGTCTTGTTTCGACACAATTTGAATTTGAAATAAATTCAAGTCTATATAGATGCGGAACTTAAATAAGACAATAAATGAATACCTACCTAACAAATCGTCGTGATTTTTTTTGAGAGTATTTTACCACGTCCCCAAATTTTTCTTCATAAATTTATTTCAATAGGTCGAGTATTTTATGGTCACCATATTTATTATCCTAAACTCGTTTTCTGACAATCTGTTTCAGGATAATGTTAAGATTTTCATTATAATTCATTATACAATCATTCGAAACATTTAAACAAGTTTAGTAAAAAAAGATATTAAATTATTTAAGAGCTATAATTCCGGTTCAGTTTTATTCGTTAGGAATTTGTCTCGGTCGTCGATGTTTATATTTTTGTTTTATCAAAGACGTTATTATATTTCAATTTTTTAACTATTAAATACATTCAAATAATAACTATGTTATAGTATTATACCGTTATACATTTTTATATTTATACATCGTTGTTGTGATGTCTCAATAAAATAAAATATGTTAATTTCGAACTGTTTTATACCTACAAAGACAATTTGTTTCAAAAATACACATAACGAATAGACAATACTTACCAAACCATACTACACAAGTTAAATTATAAATTCTGACAAAAGTGTTATGTCAGGTATTTTTCTCTAGACGACCAAAATTAGTGTTATATTGTATTATAAATTTATAAATATCGTAATGCTATATACTAAATATATAGTTGTACTCCCATTTGGTACTAATACTTATGTGCACGCCCATATGATGTTTGTAAAAGCAAAAATACCATACGACATCGATTAAAATAACTTTCTTTTTTTTGTATTCGTCACTGGCAGGTAGTTTATTCAGAAAAGAAATTTAGATCTGTAATCCGGCCAAAAATCCCAATGGCCTTGCTACAAACCGGTGTTTAAGCTTCATATCCGCTATCACATTATATCTACTATATTTTTATTCTGAAATATAATATATTACAATATGAGTATGGTTTGTGAATACAAAATAATAAATCAGCAATACAAAATCTATGGTTGATATTAAAACAAACCTATTTTTAATAGCTTGTTGCAGTTTTCGTTAAAGTGACACGTTATTTCGGGGGAAAACTTACACAATTTATGATATGGCCAAAAAACATAATATCATAAATAAAATATGGTTTTATAGACATCGATGAATTATGTGGATTATTAACAACACCGAAGTGACATTCTAAATGATTGATTTCAGTTGGGATCGAACTAGTTTATTATTTCAAGATAAATACCGTGATTCACCTGCCCAACGTTCCTACTTCGGAAATTGGTGTATTTAAGATTTTAGAGATTCTTATTCTAACTATTAGAGGGTTGTCATATTTTAAATTTTGTATGCTTGGAAAAAAAAAATGTTTAAAATGTATTTGTTTTTACCTAGTAACACACGGTTAACGGTACCTATAGTTTATATTTTCATTCTCATAGAAAATAATTATTTTAAGTTTGTATATTTTTTTTAATTTCGTTATAGCATCTATGCTATATAATAGACAGTGTATACCTACATTTTTTATTTCTAATGGAAATAGATACTTATTTCTATGCACCTAATCCCACTTATATAATTATGTATATATAATTATTTCCATTTACAGAGTCTAAGCTTTATATTACAAATTACAAATGATGTTAATCTAACAAAATAAAATAATTTTTGAATTATAATATTTATTCATAAAAATATTTTTGATTGTATTAAAAATGTGGTAAGGTTTCGCCAAAGAATGTGGTTAAATAATAAAAATCTCTAAGAAAATTGTTTTGTAAATTTGAAATTCAATTATAGTTTTATGAGACTCCTCGAAGTTAGAAAATAATATTTAATAAATAATAATTGTATTTATAACTGAAAATCTTACCTAATTCAAAATTTCTATTAGTAAACATAAAAATAATTATTATAATTTATATATTTTTATCGTTACATGAGCGTCTGTTTTGAAATATTGAAACACAAAAATATAAATATTCAGTGCATGTAAATAAAATCATAAATGTGTAACAATTTGTATAAATCTTATTAAGACAAACAGAAAACATTATAAAATTTATTTTTATAAACATGAAAGATATTAAAACAAGTTTATGCACTTTTAAACTTGTTTATGTGAATAATAGTTTAGGTAAAAATGTGTAAACTGCAAACTAAATTGGAAAATACTTATGTTAGTGATTGTTGTTATAATGATCTATAATATCAGTAGGCACACATCGAACGTTGATAAAATAACAATTTCAAAACAATTTCTGAACGTTTAACATATTAAAATTATATAATATATTATATATATATATATATATTATTTAAAACATATTGTATTTAATAATCGAAAATTACTTGATGTATTATAAAATGAAAAGATTTTTTTAAGCTTAAAAATATACAAATATCGCACAACTATATAGTTATAGTAGGTACTATAATTTAGAATATAAATGCAAAAATTTATATATTACGAAAAATCAGACCAGGGAATGAGTTCATGTAAAAAAATAAATATAATTTTTAATAAAAAAATTAAAAATTAAACAAAATTGTTCTATTTGTATACAAAACTAGCTGAATAACCCGGCTTCGCCCGTGCATAGTTTTTTGTGTTACCTACTATTACTTTTATTTTATCAGTTTTTATATTTATTACAGGTTAGGTTCTGATAGCGTGGGGCATAATTGTGCTATTTATGTTCAATAATTCAACAACCATATTAATTATTTTTTTATTAATTTGTAAGAATGTAGAAAATCTTAATTTAAAAAAACTTAAAGAACCGTACATAAAGTGGGGTGCGTGCGTACACGAAGACGCATTAGTATTCTATAATAATAAGTAAAACACCTCGTTATTTTAATACATTTCAATATTTAGAAAAAACTGTAGTTAACATATTATGTAGGTAGGTACTAATTTTGTAAGTGTGCGTATACGAAGACGTGTTATTTAATAATAATAATAATAATAATAATTAATTGTTATAATAAAATGATAAATATGTCAGCACATAAATCAGGTTGTTATAGCAACCATTTATAAACAAAATTTCCATCGTAAATCTCAAAATCCCCGTTTGAGCAACCCTTTAAAATGGGAATTTAAAAAAAAAAATTAGATTTAAAAATGTTCTTATAAAATATTTTTAAAAAACTTTATATTATTTGAAATTAAAATGTTTCTATCATAAACTAAATCGTAATTTACTTAACGGAAATATTGATATTTAAAAAAGTTGTAAAAATCAGCCATTTGACTTAAATAAGTGATTTTACCATAAACATTTTTCTGAAAATCAAATTTAAAAAATGGCTATATTGAATATTTCGAAAAAAATGTTTATCAATTTTTAAGTTTTTTATGTTTAATATCAAAAAAAAAAAAAAAAAAAAAAATGTAGCGCAAGTGTCTATGAATTATATTTAAAAGAAATGTTTAAAAAATATTGATTAGAATAAAATTTATTTCATTTGTCAGATCTCCGTGGGACACCCTGAAATATAACTTGATACAACTGAACGTTTAGATACACGTTTTAAGAGAAGTGGATTTATAAATAAATTTTAAAAAACGACTAAAACATAATTATAGTTTATTGTGTTTGGTATACATTGGAATACACAATGTTGCTTTAAAATATCTTATGCCGTGACGAAACCATTAAATAAATATACAACAGTACATATTTATCTCGTTCAGAAGACAGAGTTTGGTGAAACATCTGAAAATTATAAATCATTATTTAATGAAATATATAACTATACGAGTACAAGCATACATTTTAAATAAAATATTAAAATAACTATTCACACAATTTTATGACTTCACACCACAATATTCATATATTCATAAAACCTTACTTTTAGTTTATTGTATACTTAAGACCTGCACGTAAATGTATTATATGACAATGCTTGCCCCAAATTTTTACTGATGTAAATTGCTACTTGTGCATAATATGAAATACAAGACAATCAATTTGGCCGAGTGTCCATGCACCTAATATTTATTCATACGACTATACATCAATACAGGTTTTATTGTCATTTTGTTGTGATAACATTTAATATCTTATTCCAATCGACAGTGCTCAGATATTGATTTTATAATTTATTGTATAAATATATACACATAATATATATCCAAATATTAATTTTGAATTTTTGTTTTACAGATCAAAACTAATTGAAATAAAAATGAAATCCATCGCAGCCGTGGTGTGTACTCTTCTTCTAGTCTCTACAATAATATCAGCCGCTCCATCTTACATGGACTACGAGAGTGAGTACACAAAGATTGTCGATATTACTTTACAACATTAAAAAATAATAACAATTAACAATATTAATTTTATTATAACATATGATACCTTTTTTTTCATTATTTTAGAAAATTTACAATCTGTATTAACAAAAACACAATAAGTAAATGTGATAATATGTACAACAAAACAATACAATATAATGACAGAATGACAGGATAAGGAAGGCCATCCAATGATAGAACCCTTCAGATTTAAATTAAACATAATTTATTGATATTTTTTTTTGTATTTTATATTGAATCATAAAAGATCATACACCAGAATAAAAATGATACCTATATCCTTTATCTTAGTTATAAATTAAAGCTCATGCCTTCAAAAATTAGTAGCTCCAATAACACGTAGTTTTTCCATAACTTTGTGAAAATATTTTAAATAAACTAAGAATATGTAATAATTAAAAGTTTCCGATTTTTATAACTATTATGATTTTTATGTTATAACTTAAATTATTTTTAGATGCTAAAAAACTTTTCGATTTAACTATTTCCAATTAATTTAAAAATATAATATGATAGATTATTAAAATTATATTTATATTTATTTAAAATACTTAAATACTGTAAATGTAGTTACTACTAATTCATTAATTATTTTTCTCTTTAATCATATAATGATATTAATTACAAATAAACAAGCGTGGGTCGTGGAAAGCTTAAAATATTATTGGCTTAAAACACAAAATATTTTGTGAACATAATACAATTTAAAATTACACAATCACTCACATATTAAACATGGTTCAGGTAATATTTATTTTTTTTTTTATTGTTATATATACAATCTATACCTCAAGGGTACAATAAGATAATTAGCTAAAATACAAAAATTATAATATACATGAATAAGCTTGATAAAATGAGTCACCCATTGATGAAACTTTTAGGTGAGGTTGTACATTAATTTATATATATATATATTAAGTTAAAAAGTAATAATTTTAAAATAATAATCAATTTTTTTTTTAATAACAAAATTTAGTGTTGGTGACATTGGCCATTGGGTTAAAAGTGTTAAATAATCAAATTATTTTTAACACAATTAAGTAAAAACATTTTTTCGTATTAATTTTAAACTTTTAGAGTCAAATACAATATTGTTTGTTAACTTGACATTAATTTATAGCTTGGCATGCTTAAATCAACTAATTTAGATTATTATTTTTAAATTTAATTTCTCATCTTTGATTATAATAACGTGGAAGTATTATAAGTACCTATTTCCGTAATGTGACCAATAATATGATTACCATTTTACTATAAAGTTAAAAGCTTATATAACTTTGTGGTACCTAATAAAATCATATTTTTATTCCCCCAAATTCATTTACAGCAAAATAATTAAACGTAAGTAATACAACTCTTAGCTTTTGATATAAATTACATAAATTATATATCATAATAATTTTAAAAAAAAATGCGTTTATTTAAATTAATATATTATTATCTCAAATGAAATATTTGTACGTAAATTATAAATTTATAACATAATAAATATTTATTAAATTTAGTCATCCATCTCTCCACTCCCTTTTGCAATCAAATTATTGTAACAATAAATTAAGTAATAACAACAATACTTAAAACATAATACGTAATCAATGATAATAAACGAATTAACAACTTGTGTTACGTAAAAAATTGATAACTATGTCCTATATAGTTAAAATAATTTGAAAAGAAAACATATTTCAACTATCCAATTATTTCGAATATAAAAATTACAAATGTTCTCCAAAGACTCTTGTGAAATATTTACGACATAAATAAATACTTTTTTCCAACTAAATTAGTTTAAAATTAATAAACAACAGTGAGACTGTGAAACACTTGAAATACAGTGGTCGTATTTTAATTGTTGTTTCTTGTATATATATTATTTTTTATTTCTACAAATTTGTCCCTGACCTGAATATTCTGTTGTATTATATTATTGTATGGATCGTTCGTACACGTTTATTGTGATCTATGATTTCAGTGAGCGTGCTACTCATCGGATTACTCACTATACACAAAACCGATTTAGATAATTTTTTTTCTCGAATGTAAACGATATTCTTTCTCCGCTAATCGAAAGATGAACGAGTACCTACAAATAAACCACCACATCACATGCACCGTATAATTATACTAAAACAAATAATAATAATTATGTTATGCACAGAAATAAGAACGTCCTCAGCTGATGAAAATAATAATGTTGTAACGATACTACAAGAGTACCGACGTAAGCCCACTCGGATCGGTGTCACGACGATGCTATTTCACGACAATTCACAAATTTTATGTTACATTTTAAACGCGAAAATTAGACCACAAAACATTTGCTTTTCTTCAGAGTCAATCTCCGTCGGTTGTCGGTACATATAAACAACGATGCCGTGCCAAAATCTAATATAACGAATGAACCTATATACGCCTTACCTTTGATAAATGTCTGATATACAAACAATAAAGCACTGCATCTACTTAACAAAATTAAAATAAAACAGAAGACTTTATCTGCTCAGAGCCGTAATTGGAAATACTCAAAATTCTCTCTCAAGATCAAACATTTAAATTTATAATCACCTGCTTAAACTCGTATAGATGTATGAAAATTAAACTTTGGGTTCCTCCAAAATACTGACATGTAAAATTCAAGTGTTTCAATAACAAATTATGATTAGACTCATAATTAATGATTCTCTATACGTTTCAATCATACCCTACTGAATCTTCCTGTCTGATCCTTATGTTCCAAAAGTTTATAGATTTTCTAAATTACAGTAAAACAAACATTGATGCTACCTTCAAAATCATACTAACAATTAATTTATTATCTATCTCTATTTCCGAAAATCCTAACAGCTGGATAAATCTGAAATGACCTATTTAATTATCCAAACACATAATATATCATAACTCATTTTTATGATCATACTACATGTTTTGTTTGGATGATTTGTGAAATTTTCAAAATTAAAAAAAAAACGTTATGAATGCAATAAATACCAAACGTTGTGTTTCAGATGCCAAAGATTTGTACGAACTTTTGTTGCAAAGGGATCTAATAGACTCCATGGGAAACTCTTTAATTGATCCCAACCAACATCGCATGGTCCGCAAAAATCAGAGGTCTCCATCGCTGAGGTTAAGGTTCGGACGCCGAAGCGATCCGGCGCTCTACCAGGTAGAAATTATATCATTATATAATTATGACTAAGTACTATTATAGATAACAACTGTGGACAATTAGGTCATGTTAATTACTTTCTAATTTATTTTCTTATCTTGACGGTTTTAGCATAATATTATATGATTATGATTATCGAGAGTCAATTTACAGCTGGTAATATGGGTACGCAGGAATATTATAATGGACAGGGTTTCAGTTTTAATATTGCAGTAGGCGTAAATATTAGATTTTATAATTCATCGTACACCTAATCAAACAGTTAATATTACCATATTATCCTGTATTTTATTTTAAATGATTATGTTAATTATGTATGTATTGTAATGTATCGATTAGTATATTCATTTTTGTACACCACTCAAACAGAAACAACAATCTGTAACCAATGTAGTTAGAAGTTGATGTGCACATTAACCAATAAAAACCTAACTGTGAAAAAAATGAGCCAATTCCGAGACCCAAAAAATAGTTTATTTAAATCAAACTATTCAAATATTTTAAAACTACATTTGCGGACAAGTCTACTCTTTCTTTAGTCGATAACGTATTAATACACAAACAAATCCATATGCGTTAATGAACAAATCTCTTTTAATTGTATTGCCTATCACTTGGCTAGTTTCTGAATTTTAACGGTCTATCTCATAGCATAATATTTAATTTATGTATACTTTTTAATGGAACAAAAAAATACTATATACTTGAACAGTTTATAATGATAAATGTACGATGATCATTCATTTATTTTAAATTATCAATATTTTTAACCCATATATTATGTATATTATATTCCAGTTAAAAGCTTTAAGAACAATATATTAAAACATCACATAATAAGTTCAACATTTTATCGTAAGACAAAAAACTTAATTTCAATTAAGTATCATAGTATGATATTTTAATGAAAGTTACGCATTAAGAACTAAAGTTTTGTTTGTTAATGGTTATTTAAACATACATAAATGTGTGCATAAAAATTTGTTATTTTAGACAATCCATAATCAAAAGTTGTTTACAAAATGTCCCTCAGCTTTTATAAAAGAATACATATTTATAGATATTTTACTGATGGTGTAACCTTAAGTTTCAACAATAGCTATTATTATACCAAAGTATACCATGTACAATGTACATTTTTAGATTAGGTTTCACCACTAGTGTTTCTTCAATTGATTATTTTCCGTTTTAATAAATTGAATGTTTAGTGTCTTAAATTATATAGTTATATTTAAGTGCTCTATTTAACATTCTCGATGATAAATAAAATTAAAGAAGATGATGATAAAAACAATTATAACAATATAAAAATAACAATACTGTTACTTAATGTTAGTAAATACAAACAATGGTATAATATTGTTTCCAATTCTATTAAAAGTAAATGGTCGTATTAGATTTTAAAGTTGCCTAATTTCTTCTGAATGGACGTTATGTAGATTTAACAATAGTACATTACCTCACAACTACCAGAGAAAGGTATTTTTTTATCGGTTGCTCTTATTATGTTTATATACAGTGAAACCTCCTTTAAAGGAACTTCTTAATAGTGGACACTTCCAAAAATTGATGGAATTGAACGGAGAACTGTTTACTCCCTGTATTTCTTCTCTTAATAGCGGACGCCTCCAAATAGTGGACATTTAAGCGACCAAGAGTGCCTGGTATTTAGAGGTTTCACTGCAATAAAACATCAATGACGAATAAATAATGAATTTAAATCATCTTTGTTAATTTTTCAATTTATCGAGTTTTATGGATTTTGTTAAATTTAATATATGTACTGTAACATTTCAAACGTGATTTTTATTCTGAATTAAATTTTGTGTTAGACTCTATACTGCCTTTACTTTCTTTACCATTGTTAATTATTACTTTTTCATAATACATTATGTATCAAATGCATATATTTGGTATTTAAAGCATTAGTGATAAAAACTGTAATGTTATTATTACGACTAATGATTTTCATTATATTACCTATATAATAAATTATCTATGTCTAAGTACAGCAGTTAAATATTTTAAGTAATAAACGTGTAATACACGTGAAGTGACATAATTGTTTTATAAAAATGTAAAATATTGTTTAATTTTATCAGGTATTGTATTATTCACCACATTAACCTTTCTCGTTCGATACGCACAGTTTTCCCGATTTATTCCTTAGTAGCTCTGTTAATTTTTAATTTGTCACCCGTTATAGGGAGTAAGTAAAACGGTTCTTGATGTAGTTTTAACAAATAATATTCAAATACGGGTCATTTTTATCACATTTTCATCAATATCAAACAATGAACAGTATCGTTGAAATAATTATATTTTTGAATAAATCGTAAAAATTACTATCATCATAGTAATGAAATTTTAAAATAACGTACCTTAGAGGAAAATTGATTATTTTAAACATGAATTTATAAATTGTAACAAAACTGTTAAAAAGAAATTACAATATGAAAACAAACTTAAATCGCAATCAAAATTATAACTTCGTAAATTCACTTCGAATTTGATTCAAAATATAGTTCTACAGTTAATGATGCATGCGTACGAGCTGTTATGAGAACGAAAACAAACAACGTAACAAAACTGATCAATAAAAATAATTAAAAGCATGGCTAGTGTAAAATTTGAATGAAAACAACACTTACATAGCTACAAGCAAATTAAAAGATAAGTACCAATATTCAGGGTGTTACAAAAAGTTAATATTTATTGGAATTTCAAAAAACTTTTTTGTGAAAACTATAAATGCAAAAACAATCATTATTTGGTAGGTATTGTACTTATTCGTTGTATTATGGAGAGATTTTCAACGTTTAACCCTAAAAAATATCAAACCGTTATTCCAGTTTATGACGTACCCTCCGTATAATATCGAGATTATCAGTTCAAAAAGTGTTAACCATTCTTTTGTTTTCAATTATTCTTCCACATTTTGAGGCATTAGTGGAAACAAATATGAATACCCAACGTTTCATAATCTAAAAAAAAAAAATACGTGGATTAATGTCATATAACTTCTCAGGCCGGTGTTGCAGTAATAAATCGATATGTGCGGAGAGTATTCAGGTGCTGGTTTTGTCGGTTGAGTATATGAAACCGTGTAGTGTGCAGTTAGTTTACACACTTCAACGAGGAGATAAAACTCGCTGGTTGGAATTTTTCAGCATCCTTTATCAAAAATTAAAGACTGATTAATATTTTTATACTATTATTATCTTAAGGAACTATGATCAAGGTTTTATTATATTGGGAAAGTTGATCTGAAGTTAGCATTTTGTGCCTTTGTGGTTAGAAACTGTCACTGCAAATAGGTATGTTAAAAGGGGTTCATAAAATGAACTATACAATATCGTTTAGATTTATTTCTAGGGTAAATAGTGGAAGGGGGATATTGAACAACTTTTAACCAATGTGAAAAATAAGTAAGCACATTTAAAAAAAAAGTTTTGAAATTCATAGTTTTGACAGTGAAATGTTATTTGAGACTTTAATATTAATTTTTTTTTACATTTTGTATGAATAATATTACTATAGGCCCTCTGGAGAATTGGTTCAAAACAGCAGCATGACGAATGCTGCTTTAACTAGGTACCTATCTGTTATCATGGAGTTCACTAGTAATAAATTTACTTTCGGGGCCCTAGGGGCGTCTATCAACAGTTTTAGGTTATATATTATAAGCGAACGGAAACGTCGGAAACTACCGCATGCCCTATTCTATTCAATTGATTGTCTGCAATCAGTTAGGTATGACAATATAAAATATCGTTTGGATCGTTTTATGATATCATAGTTGACTAGGTATTTTAACACTGTACCTGTAACAACTAATATTATTTTTTAATAATTAGTTTGATGTTTAGACATTCAAAACGTACTGGGATTCAATATTGTATTTAACAAGTACACAATTTCCAAAACATGAACACTACGGTTGTATAGCAAACAAAATTAATTTTGACGAGCTGTAACTTTCGAGAAAAAAAACGGCCGAATATTTTGAGGCAAAGATTTTACGGACGGTGCACCGCGTGTTCAAGGATAATTGTCATTAAAAAAAATAAATGGTTGTAAATATTGACATTTAACTCTTTAATATTTTCTACCATTTTTAACTTATAGTTTTTTTTTTTTTCAATTTCAACAGTTTCTAAACTATTAGATAAACTTCCTAAGGGAAAGATAATTTGCCAAAAAAAAAAAAAAGTATTAGTTATAATTTGCTCTGCATCTAAACCAAAAGATTGGGTTATCTTTTTTCATGAACTTAAGCGTGCTTGAACACCTAGGCCAGGGCCGGGCTAAGTGAGGTAATAAGATAACATTGGCATTAAAGTTTCACAAAATACAATATTATGTTTAACTTTTTCGACGACAGCCCACGACGTGCCATAAGATTTGACTACTCTCAGACATTCCCACTCACGTATCCTGATCCCAAGCTAGTGAGTGAATATTTCCTAAATACTTTCTCGCATTAAAAACACATCCATAATATATATATATGTAGCGTTGAACTTAATCCTGCAACTTGATATTCCTATATATAGGTTAGATTATGTTTTATTATTGTATACGTACTTTCTGGATAAAATGATTCTCCGATGCGAATGAATAGGAAAGGGAGTGAAATTAAATTGAGATACTATTTGAATCCAGAGGCGTCATTTGAAGGGAGGGATCAGAGTGTGCGGTTGCACTTCTTACTTTTAAAATAGTCCCTAGTTAAAATAATGCACGAACCACGAATGCACAATTATTAATTAAATTGTATCTTAATTTTTAATTTTTATAATGACATTTATCAATATTGGTAGACTGATTACTGACATAATATTGTCAATCATGATTACAAATACTTTAATTTATTCTATTTGGTTATAAACAAATATCGTGTTTTCAATTTATTTAGTAAGCAATAGATAAGCTGGTAACAACAATAATATTTATAGCTTTATTAATGATTAGTTTTTTAATTTTTTTACTTACTTACATTTTCAGATCTATTATGCAACTTAATAAAAGATTATCGGAATCAACCAATAACTTATTTAAGTTATTTTAAATTTTTTACCCTTCTAGTCCCAATTTTTTTAATCCAGATATTCTTTAGTGAAAGCTATTTATAAATCATTATAGTTATTTTAACTTTAATGAAATTCAAATATATTCTGAGTTTCCACCAGCAAAATCACTATTTAATGACAAACATGATAACATGATGTTGATTTGGACGACATAGCAATATGCCTAAAAATGTTCGTATCGCTTTTGTTGAAACTTTAAAAATTATTTTATTGGTAAAAACCTTACCAATTACAATGGCACAAATTAAAGGTTTTTTCATCACTCAAAAGATTAAAGTCATATTTACGCGCTAGGTACCATGGGTGGCGAGAAAGGCTAAATGAGATCATTATCAGATGATGGTACTTAATGTAGAAAAAGAAGAAGTTAACAATATCAATTTAAAAGAAGCTGGTAGATAAATTTGATAAACTAAAAAACCGACGATATCCACTAATTTAAATTTAAAATAATTTTTTTTTTTTAGTGCTTTGCTTTTTTCAAAATTATGAAAATAAACGACAATTTATTAATGCAAATATTAAGTATTTTTTTTATTTGCTGCTGCATTAATTCTTCTTCTAGCTTTTTATGCATCAATTATTATTGGTGTTAAGGTAATTAATTATTTATTATATCAGTGTTTCCCAAACTTTTTTATCTTACCGCCCACTTCCAAAAAAAATCCGACAAATGTCCCCTTAAAAAAAAATTTGTTACAAAAGTATGCAATGAAAAAATGAAATTTATTGTTTATAAATATATATTATGTATAAGTGAAATATAAAGTATAAATAGTATGAAGTATAAATGAAAAAAAAATATCTTAATGAGATGGATGTGGTTATGTTAGGTTTGCTTCATTTGAAAATACTTTTTAGCAAATGAGACACATTGTGTAATATTTGTAGGCAATTGAATAAAATCGTTCTTCAAATATTCAATATTATACTGCCTAAATTTTTACTTTGATTCAGCCATCATGTGATAAAAAGTTTAAAATTTAAATAAAATAATACACAACAAATACGAAAATTATTATAAAAACGACAACTAATAAGGTCCGCTCGCGAGTGTACTAAATACAAAAATAATTTAGATAATGTAGATCACGTACGTTGTTTCTGTTATCGCTATAACGACAGATTATCAAAGAATATTGATAGACGACAAACGATTAATCTAAAAATACAAAATACACAATTCAGATAATTTAGATTACGCCCCCCTTTTGTAATGAAGTGCCCCCCAATTAAGCTTGTAACTTCCATTGCCCCCCTGGATATCTCTAGCGCCCCCGAGGGGGCGAAATCACCCACTTTGGGAAACACTGTATTATATTTTAGTTTCTTGAATTGATATTTACTATTTATGCAATGATTCCTAATTGATTTAGTCCATAATATACGGAAATAATTGAAAGCAGGATAATGTGCATATACGTATATACATCTATTTTTATATGGCTTGGCGTAATTTTGAAATGGCCTTCTTGAAACCTTGCACACACAAAAAAAACCTGAAATTACGCCCATGTATGAATTCCTCACGACAAATAATTTTACCCACGTGTAATGGCACCTAGTGTAAATACATCCAAAGATATCGTCGTACACCAGTGGAATGGATGGTTATAATGAATAATACAATTTACCACAAAATCTGTGGTAATTGGTGTTATTCGGTTTCGTCGTACAAGACTTACCTATATAAGTAGCAATTGTATTATAGGATCGTGTACCTACAGCCTATCCGCGTTGTGCGAGTGTATTTTAGTTTTACGTCACCAGACGGACATCCGGCAGTGGTCATACGTACACATCATGATGTATACAACATAATAATATACTTACAAGGATATAATGTACTGTAGAAAAAAAAATTTCATTACAAGGAAACCGGCGAGTAATAGATTTCCACCGGTGTCCATATTTTTATATTAAATTTTATATTTTATACGGAGCCAAAAGCCGGTCGTTCGTCGGTACGAAAACAACGACGTCGTTATATATAGTCGGAAAAATCGTTTTTCCACTTGAAATGAACGATACACAATAATATAATAAATAACATATATGTACAGTATAATAAGGACGCACGTACAAATGGTAATAATACGGCTTATACGTGTAATAATACACTTGTAAGTGATATTAAACGAACCGTATTGAAATATGGTGAACCATAAGCGTATATAAAACACACACACACACACACTTGTAACGAGACGTAGATGCAGTGTACCTATATTATAATGCGTTACGTTGTATTTAGACTAACCTGTACGAATGTGTTGGCGTGTGATCATGATGAGCACACGATATCGGTTCACTCATCGAATATGTGTAGGCAATACTAATAAGTTATACATATGTATACGAATAGTACAATATGTCATCGTAGCTGCAGTATGTAATGGTATATAACAGGTTGTCGTCTCGACTACTCGGCGGTGTAAGTTTACGCGTGATTAGTCAAAATATCGAAATTTATTACAATAGTATATTATAATATATATTTTGTTTTATATACATTTTTTTTTCTTTAAACGTGAGAGGAAAAAATATCCGTTTCGTTTGTTCTGTGGTGCGAGATTTTTCTCGAATAAATACAAACGGCCGATTTTTTCTTACCATAAAATAATAATATTGTTTTCATTCCTTTATGAAAAAAAAAAAAATAATAATAAACGCGGAGAGGAATAATACGATATTATATAATATACACAATACGTATAATAATGATTTTAAATTGTAACGCGAACGACCGGGCAGCGTCGACTACAATTATTATTCACAAGTTACTGCAGCAAATGCGCTCTCGTCGCCACTCGAAATGAAATTCTCTCGACTGTATAATGTACAATATATTATACGCACAACCACCCTTGGCTTCGTATATACATATATACATTGTACACTGCACCATAACCATGGTATGTACTATATATTGTTACTTGTGCTCTACCCCCTGGTCGTCCCTGTGTAGGTATACCGCGAATGTTTCGCTGTTGTATACGACAATGTAATATTCTATGTTGTATTATCCAATATTGATATTGTATTAGCCATTAGGCAGCACGAAATGTGTTGTACGATAACGATGCAAGAATTTCGATGGTTTAGTCGTAAACGCGAAAACTGCAGACGGTCTTAATGCAAATTAGAACGTCATCTCCTATCCACACATACGATGACTTTACGCCCGTGCCGATCCCCTGACACTCGAATATTATTATTATTATTATTATTATTATTATTATATTAGAATATACGCCGCCGTCATTAGTTAATTCTCCGGTGTTGATGTTTTTTCAGATTCTGAGCGGAGCGAAGAAAGTATTGGTTTTACAACGATGTTTATTTCTTTTTTATTCTGTAAACGCTTTTTCTCACTCTAAACTTGCTCAAAAGTATCAAGTGTAGCAACTTTTCTGAAAGTTAATGTTCTTGAGCTGGTGCTTTAGAGAGGTAATTTCGGTTTTTGAAACTGTACCTTGAAATAAAAGCGGTTAAAGGAGAAAAAATACGATTTCACGGATTTTATAATATTAATAAATAATATAACGGATGATGTTTTCTACCAGAAATATTGCTTCAAATGAAAAATGACAAAAGACCTTTTTTGTTGTACTTGGTTTAAAAATATTCCTAGAAATTTGAAATTTGGGTTCTTTACTTATATTAGCTTTACCTAGACGTGGTAAATTTTTTAAAACATTTGAGCTTTTTCCTTTTTTTCATTTTTATGATATTTCTTAATTATAAATTATAATTATATAAATTACTATTTATAAAAATTGTTCTTAAGCTGTTCTTATATCGCTTTGTTATCACTATAAAAATGAATAAAATTAAATAAAAAAGATTCCCTCATCCGCTCAGAATCGTTTTTTATCGAATGCAATCATTACATTCAAATCGAATACAGTACAATTACACTATCCTGTCCGAGGACCGAAGGGACGATGGATAAACATCCACCACCGAAATGCTGACCTACTTTTTATTTCCAGTTATTGTTAAACATTAATATTTTTAGGTAATATAATAATATTATTAGTCGAGTGGGCGCGCACGAGATGTGGTCGTTGGTTCTGAAATTCTTAATAATCTAGCCAGATTAAACAATTTAACATTTATAAATAATATTACGGATTTAGAAATCAGGACGAACATAATATAATACGTCAGTCTTAATGCAACACATAAGGGATGATTTCGGAGTGCTTAAGCACCTTTTATAGCAGCAAGTCCCCAGACATTAAAATATGCTTAATATATTTTGGTATCAGATTTACCTTTCACGCTAAGTTGTGCACATGGATAATAATACGACGTCGCCTTGCAGTGTGTTGCCCCCAACACATCGTTTTTGCTCGTCGAAGACCGCGGGAGTGAAAGTATATATTATTATATACCTAATTTATGTTATGATATTCGAACAGTTAATTTCGCTACACCCACTGATTTTGCGCAAAAACTTGTTTTTGACTGCTGTTCTTAGAAATAACTCATAAGACATCTTGTATGTACACAATACGCACACAAATTGATTTTATATTAAACAGTATAGTCTAACACAATCTTATTTCCAATTGGTTCGAACAAACTTGATTGGTTTCAAAATATTATGGTACACGAGAAGAGTAAAAAACTTCACTGTTAAAACATTATAACAGCATGTAAAACTGAGCCGTAGAACGTGGGATGCCCTTAGAAAGTGCTCGCTGTGCACAGAATCGCTGATCTAAAACAACTTAAAATATATTATTATTTTATAGATAGTAAAAATAACACGTGACAAATATTGAGGATAGTAAAACTGCGATCTTCGACTAAATCAAAAGTTTTTGATAATTTTAATTATTTTATAATTTCTGATAATTTCATAAACCTTATAAACATGAAAACATGAATTTTCGTTGATATTACTGAAAGTCTATCGATCGATAGTTAGTAATACATAATGTATAGGTAACTAATTTATAACTTAGCAAAAAATATGGGTTAAACGAATTCCAATGACGATCATAAAATTTGTGTTTTCAGGGATATTGAATCGATAAAAACAAGTGTCTGTTTCATCTTGTTTAAATTTGTGTTTGTACCTATAACATTCTAGTCTTTAGAAATCCCCTTCTTTCCTGATTGATCTCTGTTAAATATTATTTTATTAAGAAACTTGCAAATCATCAAAAGTAAACGTGAGATATTTTAACAATATACTATTAAAATTGAAAAATTATAATTATACGTTGATTATTGGTTGATATGATCGTAGTAGGTAGCAATGCAATATTCGAATAAGACTTTTTTTAACTTGAGTGAAATTCAACAAAAATAAATACAATTTAACCTCACTCCAAATATTGTACAATGTTGTCTTAGATAATTACCTAAGTACTTATACGTATAAACTTATTTCGAGTAAAAATGTTCAAGCATATTCTATGCAGTTTTGTTTTTGGACTGTAATAAATATATATTATAAATACTTTCGAAATAATGTTTATTTGATTACTAAGTATGGTAAGTACTTACCTTAAATATAATCGTGACTATGATGATTTTGTTCAGATTACTATGACCTTATATATATAGTGAGAGATTTTAACACTAACTATAAAACTATGGTTTAAGATGATTTATTTTTTTCAGCACGCATTATCCTCGTACTTTCATTAATGTTCATTTTTTACAATCAAATAAATATGATATATTTTGATCAGTTAAATGATCAAAGATAATTGATAAATGACAAACTATACAAACCATACAAATTATATTTAAACTTTGATTAATATTAAATTACAATTAAAGCTACCTACTGTAAAAAATAAAATTCAATCAAATATTGTGATAAATTGTAATAAAATATAGTTTTACGATTCTACTCGTACATGGGCATGATATAGTACAATATTAGTTAGAATTGAAAAAAAAAATAATAATAGGTCCTCTCATCGATTTCTATTGTTTAATCATTTAATTAAATTGATACCTGTATAATATTTTATATATAGATTATTTAAAAAAAATGTTTATTTATTAATGTATAATTATGTGCTTTTTAACTTATAAACGATTATTAATTAAAAATTGAGATTTTAGTGTTTATACAAATGCGCAGATATGTATATCATCAATACCATAGTACAATTGTCTAAAATTCGATAAAAGTATAATAAATTATTACGTGAGTCATACGGCTTCTTTAAGTCTGTATCAAATTACAAAACTTGCATATTTCAATATTTTTTACACGCAGTACCCTTAACCATATTAAAATGTGTTCAATGAATAATAATATAATAACTAATAACATGTATATACAAACGATACTTTATTATGCTTAACTAAATATACAAATGGGATTTTAAATTGAGAATAAATAATATTATTTGTTTACAAACTCTATATTAACTGTATCATTCAATACTAATGTGTACACGTAAAAGATACTGATAGACAACCTATGTAAGTTCCGAATACTTTCTAAAACGTTATAAAATTATTATTTGTTTTACTGTTATTTTGTGGTTTTTCAATGGGATTTTTGAAAAGATGGAAATCTTTTAAGGTTATAAAATTACATGTAATAAAAATCTAAAAATATCATATTATCTATGGCAGCATTGACGACAAGTAAATACGCATTATTGGTCAATAAAGTTTGAATTAAATCTTGTATCCCCAGAGTCAAACTAGGTATCGATATTTTCATCGCGATTTATTTTTCACGTGTCAAACACAATTTACGGTACATATCTGACGCAGTGACGCTCCGCGATAATCAGAGAGAAACATTACAGCGTAAAGGTATGACGAAAAATTATAAAAATTATATACGTTTTACTGTCGTGTAATCATTTCTACTGAAATTGAATTTTGAATCATACTTACTCATTGTGGTGATATGCCGTATACAATTCTAAAAAACTAGTCCTTTCATTATTATGACTCGCGAAAGTACCTATAGTATGCACATAGACATTTCGCTGTTGATTCGCATTTCTCTCACAAGCTGTACGAAACATACTTAATTTTTTTAAATTTAAAATGTCACTGTTATTTAATACTATTATGTGCTAATTTTTTGAGATTAAAATTTCAAGGCAATGCACCGCCTTAATTTTTATTGTAATACCCTTTAAAAACGTAAAAAACTATATTATATATATAATATATTAAAAATAATAAGCACATAAACGACAACTCTATACATTGCAGTGCTATATAATTGAAATTTGTGTTTATAATCAAAGTCCTCACAACTTTGTTTTTAATTTTTATTCTATTCGATTTTTTTTTATTTACCAATTATTAACCTATTCATAAGTTAATTGTTTTTCTCCCAAATCGTTCCATGATTTTTTCAAAGAGCAATGATTTCAGTAATATGAGTTCCAATATTTTATTTGAATGTTTGTTTAGTAATCGATATTTTGTATTTACCAAGTTTGTGACCATTCGTTAAATACAAATTGTATAAGACATATTGCTATGAAAGGTACTTTAAGTTAAAAGACCTCTCTACGATGGCACTCTTGATGGAAGGGAAAAATAATGCACTAGTAACATTATAGTGTAAATGTGTGTATAAAATGCTGTGTCAAAAATATAACATTTTAAGCTTAAATTCGATTTAGGTTTGCCATCATTCATTTTCTTCGAAATATAATATTAATATTATAGTTGAAGTCGAATCATTTTGGTTGATGTGCAAAATAAAATTGAACAGTTACCCAGGTATATTTTATTCTGCAAAACTTAATAACATACCTATGTCATATGATTTTGGATTTGATAACATGACATATGTTATGATTTGCTAACTGCTAGTAGACTTAATCAGATTCACCATGTAAAACTACAAATTGGATAAGAAGGCAAAAAAGTAATTTTAAAATAAAATATGTCAATAGTTTACACTCTTAAAAACAGAGATTATAATAATATGATAGAGTTATGACCTATGATTGATTCCGATATTGAGTGATTACTGATTTGTGTCACATGGTTACGCATATACATTAATGTGTGATAGACAACGATGTATTAAAATATTTTTCTTTTGAATAAAATCAAATTAAAACTGGACAGATGGTACACAGTAATAATATTGAATAATGTTAATATAGCAAAGCTCGAAAACGAGACGCGAACACCAGCTGTGATTGGTCGACATTGATCTGAAACATATGCGTTAGTTTAGTTTGTCTAGCACCTTATAGGTCGATGTCCTTAATCTGGAAAAATTATGTAAATTAAATTAAAATAGGATAGTCTGCATTTATTTATTTTTAGTTCGTTAAATGATACATATTATTCGTCCTAACCGCATGAGAACTTTAATTTATAAAATATGAGATAATTTTTTACCACTGCAGGTTTCTAATAAAGTAATAACACAACATAATTCGTTTAGAGTTATAATTTTTGAGTACAGTTATAAAAAAATAATTAGATCATCACATATACATAGATATAGGATACCTGGATTTTTTAAAACATTTTTTATAAAATTAAATATTATTTTTTACTTTTGTGGTCCAGTCTTGTTAAAATCAAGCTGCCACGAGAGGATCACATGCGCGTATTCAGGAGTAATAGAAAGGCCTGACCAAAAATAATTCAAAAACCAATTCATCGTATGATAATTTTTTTTAATATTATATGATAAATAAATAATTTTAGAAATATACTCATCATGTCACCAAATTCTCAAAAATCATATTTTTTAAAAAGTTACCTATTGCGTTCCAAATTAATTTAAGCAAAAAAATATTGAATTTTAAGAAAAATTTTAAAAAATAAACTACTTGACTTAGATAAATCTTTTTACAATCAAAATTGTTCTTGTAATCAGATTCACAAATAGGCTATTTTGAATTTATCTAACAATTTTTTTTTCAGTACTAAAAAATAAAACATAAAACATGTATTATACACGTAGTGTTAGGTTCACATAATGAACAACAAAAAAATACATAAATAAAAAAAAAAATAAAAAATATTGATGTGAAAAAAAGTTAGTCCAAAAGTCAGTTCTGTTACAGCTTGTACATCGCACGAAATTCTAAAATGGAGTGCTACCATCTTTAACCGTTATACGTACGTTGTCATGTTATAATTGCTCAAGGGATTTCTATTTTGTATCGAGTTCTCTCTAAATAAAATGGAAAAAAAATATTGACTTCAAAATCATACAGAGTTGACAATCATGTATTACTCTTTTATGCTCTATGTTCACTTTTAGAAAAGAAATAATATTATTTGGTACCTATGGGATATGTTATACACAACTAAGAGAAATTAATATTTTTCTAGAGGCAATATTATTTATGGATTTAATTTTTTTTTTTTAAATCATCGTCATCATCATAATTATGTATTCCATATTAATATTATAGACGTAATGTGAAATGGACGTTATGTAAAAAAAAAAATACAAGAATATTATTTATTTATTTATTTTTCAGTGTTAAAAATGTAAATTATAATTGAGTTAGTTGTTTATGAGATAACATGACTTATCATACGTTTAAATATTCAATTATTTATCAACATTCACTATAAATATTATATTATGATTTTAGTATTACGAGAAATATAATATGGAATCAAAATTACATTACAATGACGTTAAATATATTTTTACCTGAAATAAATTGAATTTGAATTTGAATTGTATACTTTAAATTATGTTACATGGAACATTATCAGAATTACATTTATTTTTATAATACTAATAAATTACAAAACTTTAATGGTTTATATTGTTATAACTAATAATACATCATACAGAAATAATGTACCGATCTGATATCATGACGAATTTTCCTTTTTATTCAAGAAACCTGTATTAAAATTCTGTTCTAGTTTGTCCCATGTGATTTCGTTAGCCAGTGTTTGATTAATGTATATTATTTCTTGTTATAATACATATTTTGTTTTACATAAACGAAAATTCTAATATTATTCCATCATTAAAATTTGTTTCAGAACGCTTTGAATGCAGAATACCACAACGACTCCGATGTGAATTAAATGCGCCCTTCATCAGAAGTTACATTATACTCTTCTTATCTAAAATCATTCGCTTCGTTGTAATACCCTTAATTTGTTTATATTTTACATTCTCACCAGTGCTTTTTCAACCAAATTATTGTACCTTCAGTATAGTATTTTAGTGATAACAATTTTTTTTAGCGTATAGTTGATTGTATTCCATTTTAGTTCTAAGGTAAATTTTACATTCCCGATAAAAATGTATTTGTTTGCTCCGCAGATTAACATTACTCATAAATATATGTCAAAATAACAGTCACAAATTATTTTGTTGATACTTCAATAATTACATTATTAGTTATGATTCTTATTATAATTATCATTATTACAATAATTAATAACCTACTCTACTTTACCTACTCTGAACCAATAATAAAAAAAATAGGTTAAGCCTTATGTGAATTTCCGAGTAAAATGTTTCCTCAGATACTATTACCTATTCTACCACAGAATTAAATAAAAACAATAATAATTTATATATTTATTATGATACTGAGTACTATAATAGCCAATAGGTACTATAGGTACCTACTAATAATAAATAACATGGTTATGGAAATTCGCGTACGGTTTTTGGAGTGAATATAATGTTTATAAAACGAGTATAACATAATATTATTTAAATTCATATAACTATTAAAGAAATATTACATTTTATTGAAATTGTGTTTGATCTTTTTTTTGTAATAAACCTCTAGTCTCTTAATTTCCAAAATTCAAAATGTAATAGCAACTGCATTAATGTATTATGATACAATAATTTATTCCTTTTTAAAAAATTCATCCACATAAATATTGAAAGTTTACTGCACGGGTTTAGGTTGACGATACTTCAATACTGGCCAAGTATTTTATGAGAGTCTACTTAATGTCGAGTTTACACAAATAAAATAAAGAGAAAAAAAACTAGTGACTTGATAAAACACATCGGTGACCAATTTATACCATATTAGAATTTTGGACCCAACTTGAGGTTATTCCGATTGACCAGATAGTGAACAACAATTATTATACTATATAGATAACTAGGTGCCCCATAAAATTATTATTTATATTCAATTTTAGATGTATCTACCTTTATATTTTTTTTTTAATTATAAAATGAATCATTCAAACTTTTGAAAAATCGAGTTTCACTTCATAATACTATAATATTTCATGATACATTTCAACGATAACTCTCTACAATATTTTGGATTTTTTTTAATGAAATATTTTGGTTGTACATGAATAATTAACACCTACAGTAAAATCTACATGTTTATTTAAAAATTATAGTAAAAATTATATTGGCTATAGGCTTTAAAAGCTAATTTAGATAAATTAACACTAATAATTCCATTGAATGTGATAACAATATCATATTCACTTGAAATTTAAAATGTTGGTATAAAAATTATAACTCACAAAAAAAACCTAAGTAAATGTTACTTAATTATTAGTTTTCTTTTTCAAATTTTCAAGTTAAATATATAAATATAAAATATTATAAAATTTGTTTTTATTTCATTAAAAATTGTGCTTGGAATTCATGATATTGATCATTAGAATTTATTGGTATTGAAATATTCTAAAATCTGAAAATCTGAAAATAAAAATGTCATTATATCATAGTTTGATAATAACATTTTTAAACAGTTATTTTAATTAAAAATTATTTATTTCAAAATCCTACAAAACGAATAATTAAACTACTGAAACCCTCTTAAATAAATAATGAAATTATTTTATTTGTTTGTTTTATTAATTCGCTGACAGGATTAGATATTAATTTTCATTCAAACTATGTGAAAACAACATTTTTCATAAATGTCCAATTATCAAATTAATTTTTAATATTTAGTGTTGAATTTGTTATGTTACCAAAAAACTAATATAAGTTGTTATATGAACGTAATATTAAGCGAATGAGAAAATCGTATCATAATATGCTTTAGATGTATTATTTCTATTAAATTACTTTTATTAGACGCCATAAAATTCAATTGTCATTTGTCATCAATATTATCTCCCAATTGTGGAATACAGGGAAAAAAAACATCATGGTGAGCAACCTACTTTTAATTAATTGTAAATAAATAATATAATGATTAGTTGAATTTTACATTTTGATCTTTCAATTGTTGTTTAAAAAAAGTCTACAATTGGTTTTCAATGATTATTTAGAGAGCTCAGAAAACAATTTCGCCTAGTTGTAATACAATATAGACCAATACTATTGTCGTTCTGACATAACTTGGTGACGCCATTGAAGGTTGCAAACAAAATGCACTACATCAACAATCGACACAGGTGTATCGTATATGTACATGTATATATTATTATATAGCGTATATTATTATGTCCCTAGTTGATTGAGATTTTGAAGGTTCAATTTAAATTACAAAAAAATAATAGAAATGATTTATTATCACCTGCCAAAACATTAAATTATTTTTCGATACTTTTTATTGACAGGATTAGTCGTCAAATTAATTCTGGGTATAAAATTTACATGTAGATAGGTTTAATTATGATATAATTCATATTTGAATAATACTATCAATTATTGCACAAGTAAGTAATTTATACAATAGGACGTGATAAAGGTGTAAGTAATAAGGATATGTAAAAATAAAATATAAATATATTGCTTACCTATATTATAGTTATATATAGGAAGTGACTAATAAAGTAATACGTATATGTTACACTGTACGCTTTAATTTGTGTCAGTTATAATAAATTATATAAAACTCGTACTATTATTATATAAACGTTGCTGTCAATTCTTCATTATAGTTTTTAATTTTTAATGGAATCATAATGTTATAACGCGGTTAGATGTATTATCTATCTAGGCAAAAGGTACCTACCTCGCATTTCTGTGTTACTATTGTCCAAACTACAAACACTTCGTTTTGGGTTGTAAACCACTCAAGTGTAGGTATACTCGAATGTTGGTGTGTTTATACTTGAATACAAGCCCATCTGACTGAATGCGAAATCTTAAGATTTACAGTTCAGTCGTTGGAGGAATTAATTGGATTACATTAATTTTCATCCAAGTTTCACATGGCGTTGTTCAAGGAAATTTCTAAGAAATAGTTACTACAATAATTGTTTCTGTATAATAACAATAGGTAAACGACCACTTCCTTTAATTTCCAGACAACAGAGCAGGGTGAAAATACACAAGAAACATATTGCACTCGTTATCGTTTTCGGAGATAATGATAAAATAGGTACTTATTTATTAATAATATACCTTCACATGTTGTTGTTAGACACATTTGTATTTCAAACGATTGTAAACTATTCATGACCACAAGCAATATGTCACGAGAAACTAGAAAGTGTTATACGCGCAAAGGTTATTGCGATCTCGATAAGACGAGATTATCGTCTGGTGGTAAATTATTGAATAGATTTACAACCAACAACGTAGTGGTTAGATTATATTATTATGTGTCTATGAAACATTTTACGTGCATTGCAAAGCGCAGATAAATGCACAGCGGGTCTCCGAGGTCAATTAATTAAAAAAATCGCTGAACAAACACGGTCCGTATAAGGACGTGGAAACAAAATAAATAAAGTCGTTGATTTCCTATAATAATTAGATGTTAATAGGTAGTCTTTGACCTAATCAGTAAATCAGTTAGAATAGTGTACGTAGTTTTGGTTTGATAGTAAAATATGGACCCACCGAGAAGTTAAATTAGCTAATCAGCAGCATTAAAAATGCGTGTCGTGTAAGTAATTAGTAATAATAATAATATATTATGTCTGATGGGCCTCTATTAGTTGATTGTTAAGAGAACTATGATCATCAAGTGATGGATTTTTGAATTTACAAAATTATAACAGTAGCTCGATTATTTTGATCATAGGAAATATATTTTTTATCCTGTGCACAATTAATCATATTTTTGCTATACATTGTAGGATTTTTTCTTCGAGAAAATTCAAAACATTGTTTTAAATGTTCTGATGATTGTTATTGAAATCAAGTTATATTTTGAAGGTGTAGTTTTTCAATTTTCTCAGTTCCTCAAATAACAGATTTTATAAAGCTACGAAAAAATCGTCAAGCATTTTCAACCTTGAATTTAAGTTTTGGGTAGATCACGAGCTCCAAATCAGAATTCGTTTACAAAAGATGACAATGATTTATAAAAACTTTCAAAATTATATTCTTAATCATAAAAATTCTATCTTGTGTCATGGTGAGTGAAACTCAGTCTCCTCTCCCCGCCTATTCGTCGATATAACTAAATTATAATAAACTAATAACGAATAAATTCGAAGATGTTTAAATAAATTATGCTGTACTAATAAAACTTTAACATTTAAAAAACAGTTAAAAATTAAAACACTAATATTCTTATCATTTTTGCGATCTGTCAGAATGATTTTATCAACGTGAATTTATTTGATTTTTTAAACAATTAGCTGCGACTGAACTCGTATTATAATTTACAAAATAACTAATTCTCAAAGTTACATGCAGTCAACTATATATACCATTATATGTATACCTATTTTTTCCTTGTTTGTTTTGTCGTTTATTCCAGTATTTTTCCTTTGTTCGTAAAATATTATCGTTTTAACGTTCAGCTAGAATCCTCGTCGTCAGGTTATTAATTTTTTCGTCTGTAGCCAAACATAATATTTTCCAACACGAGTTTATACAATTCTATATCTACAGAGTCATTAGCATAACAATCGCACCGCGAAGTATAAATTTGTTTATCAATAGAGCAATGGTACTTACTTATAATAGTCGTTTAATTCGCGCAATGTTCTCACAACGCGTATTATATACACTGGTATATTAATATAACGCTCCCCCAACAAGGGCACCCGCATAGTCCGCATACGACCAAGTTTTTCGAAATCTAAGTCACATCTTGGCGGGCGTTTAAAAGCCGACGTGGCCTAATTTCCAGCCTCACACATCGTCGGTCGCTCGGGGTTCTGCAGTAGGACTGATATGATAATATAATGTCGTCGGTTGCGTATTATGCGCGTACAATGGTCGAAAAAACAACTGGCGAACGGATGAATGACGGTCCGTGCGCGTTCTGTCACACCGGAACAATACCTAAGTAAAGCAGTATAATATACCTACCTGCACAGCAGTGGCGTTAGTATTATTTAATAAATTTGTACGTACCTATTCGGTTTAACGAGGTAGAGAAAAAAATAATACTCGCCGATAATACACGTAGACTACTACTACTACTACTAAACTATCCTTATTATAAAAGCATATATTGTACTATTATCATAATATACTAAGAGATATGCGCGAGTCACGCAGCAGCACAATGTTCGCATACGTTTTTCTCTCAACGTGTACGACTATAATATGTTATACTGAGTTATGTTTATTGTTGAGGACATTTTACGCGGGTTGCAATTATTGTAAGGATCTAAAATGGCACGAAATTCGTTTTTTTTTAAATATTTCATTCGTGCGATAAATGAAAAGAAATTAGAAATTAAAATAGTTATAATAGTCTATAGTAGTTATCACGTATATGTACTACAGGCATTTATATCCAGAAAACATTTTTTCAAGTATCTGTATACGTTATGGAATAAAGGTGAGTCGTTAACAAAAAAATATAAAAATTGTTTGGTAACTATACATAAAAAATTGAAACATAATTACATTATTTACATAGGCACCTACCATACTGTTTATGAACAGACCATAGCACTATGCACACTGATCAGTTCTTACTATGTTCAGAGTAATCCAAAGTGCTCCCAGTAACTCAAATTCGGGAACATTAAAATATTTATATCTGTAAGGTTAACTGCCAAAAGAGAGATCCGGATACTCGATAATTTTTTTTCCAGATTTAATTCAAAATAAGAATTTTATGATGTGCATAACACAAAAGACTAGAATACAAAATATTTGATGTTTTATGTTATGTATTATTTGTTTTTGGTTATGTACTTTATATTATTCGAAAATTATTTCAAATTTCAATATAATAATCATTCAAACTATTATATTTTGTAGATTTATTATTTGGTTAGGTGCTCATGATTTATTTTGGTTGATATTAGAGAAAAACATAAAGAGAAATATACACAATATACTCATTATAGGTGCTGCTATGCATTTGTATAAATTACAGACCTTACCGCCATTATTTTATTCAAAAATACATAGATATCAAAAATATATGAGCCTAATTATTAATAAGTGATATAACTGATATAGTAATAGTAATAATACATTTTTGTGTCGCATGTGACCATTAACAAAATGATTCCGGGACCATGGCTATCAACCTGGATAAATTATTAATTATCAATGTTTACCATACGTAATTTCACTAAAAACTAATCGATATTAATCATAAAGGTGTATCACGAGTTATGACACTTATAAAAAATTAAAATTTTTCATAATCTTTTTAAAATACTTCAAGAAGAGAAAAATGATCATTGATATACCTAATTATTGATGATGTAATCGAAAATTCGTTAGAGACGTTTAATATTAACATTTCACTTTAATTAAACGAACAACAATAATTATTATTATAGTGTGTAGATGATGATATTATACAAAGTGCCTAGTGCTATGCATTTACGTGTAATTTATTCTAATATATTATACATGTGAACAAATTTTCTATAATCCTATATATTATAAAAGTAATAATTATTTAATTTTACACTTGTGTTTTTGTCAGTCATATTATACTTGATATATGTACGTTCCTAGATTTTTTCAAATTTGATTAAAAAGTGTAACGAATTTTGTTCATTATCAATTCAAAACGGAAAAAAAAGTTTGAAAATCGAATCATCGTTATAATTTACTGTTTTTATAATTGAAAAAAAATTAAAAAAATGGACAAAATACGTATACTGAATATAAAATGAATTTTCGAACGAATTCATCAAAATAACTAATTTTCAAATATTATCAAAATGAAAACTTCTGTCACCTAAAATATATCGTTCCCTACTGAAATGAAATTAAATCGCACCACTGTATATATTGGAAACATTCTCCTCAAAAAATTATGCCTTCAAACATGTAGGCACATCATTTTGGTGTCCTGTGTCACATATTTGAGTCGGTAATTAGTTTTTATACAGCTGTCGTTGATATAATAACAACAACAAAAATTGTGATGTTTCAGTGAAAGATTTTTTGAAGAGACATATTTTTAAAAATAAGAACCAAAATACTTTCATTATTTGCAATGATTTATTGTTTGTTTTGTTTTTATTACATTGTATAGATATCTTTTGAGTGATGTCAGTATACTGTTAGTATTTTCATTGATTTGTGTTGATTGAAACAATTTAAATTATAACCTTGTGGCACTATATTTCTTTCGTTTAATATTGTCGATGTACCGTATTTTGTATTCTGTTCAAAATATAACACAACAGGAACACTAAAATAAATTGAAAATTAAAGCATTGGGATGGGTTTAATTACATCAATTATTTTGGATAATACAAAAAATATCTGTTAAGGTTGTTTAAAATTGAAATTTCTGGAAATTATGAATAAAAAGAATAAAATGTGTGTGTTCAAAAGCGTTCTCAGAAATCATCAGCAGGGTGGTCTAATAATATAGTCTAAGACAATATTATATTATAGTCATAGGTAATGGAATAGTATTCTAATTCACATTTGGGTTTTATTCCAAAAGAGAGAGCTAACATTAATCATAAACCACTTAACACTCTGGTCCTGACCATCAAACGTAGAAGCCTATAGCTATATATACGAAAATCAAATAAACGCTGCCGATAAGTATCACGTCATACTGCCATAGAATAAAATAATGTTTAATATATTTTTTGTATAAATAGTACTCGACAGTACGACTCGTGGAGTGCCACACTCGTTCGTATTATGAACGCGATAGTATGACTTTTTTCAAAATGTATATTTACTCACATTTTGAAATTTTTATCATTGTAGATACGCAGTTAACTTTATTTTATTACTAACCTTGTTCACGTGTTACATATTATTTTATTTATGGTTTTCCTATTGTTTAGAACGCTTATTTGGACGAACTCTGGTCAGTTTTCGTTTATTGTTTCAGGACACTTTTTTTTTTTTTTGATTTTTTTTTTTTCTAAATTTTAAATTTTTTCGCGTTTTCCCTTGCCCCCTGTACTTCTTGTCTGCCACTCCACCGATTTTACATACTTTTTTGGGCTTGTGCACAGCGGCGGACGTGTTGACCGCGAACAGCCGCATATCTTCTGCCGACCAGTCGCCTTGGTACTGCACCGTTTCTCTTAGTTCACCGTTCCAGAAGAACATCATCGTGGGCAGCACGTGGACATTGCACTGTATCGCCAACTCGAGGTCGTCCGTACAGTCCACGGCAGCAGCCACGATGCAATGGCTGCCCTGCAACGATGCCGTGACGTCAGCGAACACCGGTTTAATCGGTCCACAATATTTGCACCCTGCGCAAAACTGCATTTCACTTGTTGACTTTTAAATAAATGAACTGATAACAGATAATAGTGATAGAGAGAAGTTAGGGCCAACACTATATTAGATAAAGGTAGCATAGAACTTAAAACTCATGTAAATCCGGGCGCGCGCGCGCGTGTGTGTGTGTGTATGATTAATTTATAATATGGTTGTCGACCATTTAGAACGAATAATTATACCTACTAATTATTATTATTGATAAATCAGTTGTTTTGAATATTTCGATAACCGTTCAGAAAACTAATATTGTATCGTGTGACTATGGAACGCATGTCGCTAAACACTATTTCCCGAAGAAAAAGTAAAACGGTCCTCCGAAAGTTATTTTTTACCTGTTGTATATGTTTTATTATTGTTTATTTTTTTGACAGAAACTCGCCATTAGGATTTCGACATATATTCAAAGTATAGAATGTTGACATCCGGTAAGTGACTAGGTACCAAAGTTAGTGATAGTGATTGGAGCTCACAATATATAAAAATTGATATTGTTATGACGTCTTACAATACAATAGGTATGATAAATAATTGTCATTAAACCGGATAAAACATCGGAATTGAAAATCTTTAGCATAATCCTTAGACGCGCAAATAAATAAATAAATAGATTAATATAAGAAAAATATTCCCTTATATTTATGCGTAGTGTTAACTAAGTCTTCCTGATCCTGTACGACCGACATTATTTTCAACAAAAAATTATTATCGATACCAACTCAACCCCTCCAATGAACTGTGATGGTATGACAACGTTTGTCTACCAGAGAAATGTCCACCTGATCGTGGCTCGGATCAAAACATAGGTAACCTACTTACGTCTCTCACATTATATATACCTACCTACTAGTTTACTACGAGCACTCGCTCGACCATCTCCTGCCCACATAATAATTGCATTCGTTACATAGGGACAAATTGTGATATTTACTTCCACCTTCTCCGCTTTATTACTTAGTCCATCATCGTTTTTCTTTCACAACTAATCTGTCCTAATAATTCCCGCAATAAAATCAGTTATCTCAACAAATCCAACTTATATGTACCTATATAGGTGCTCTCTTGCGAATAAATACGAGAATAAAGAAATGATTCCTCCTGAACCCTAAAATAATAAAAATAAATATTTACCCAAGTATTTTAGACATAATAATAATTTTTTTTTTTTTTGTGTGTGATCGGTAAAGACGTTATACCTAAGTAAAATTGTTTATTATAATTTATTCTTTCTCACCCCCTTTAAATATAGTTTGAAACGAGACAAACTTAATAATATTTTCTTCAGTAATATTGTGTTTTTTTTTTTAAACATTTCAACATATTTCGGAGGAATTACCACAGCACGTTTATATAATATTATCGTGGATCTCCTACATGCATGACACGGTACGGTGCCGACCTAAGAGCAATAAAATAGTGGTCAATCGCCCACAATATTCTACTGCACAATAAAAAATATTGTCGAATCCGACCTCGACGGTACGAAGTGTAGATGAGACATTCTAAAAGTGTTAGTGTTTATTTTGACCTCATGCGCATAACCTCTTCTTAATAATTATTATGTGGCCAACCATATTCTAATAATACATCATGTATCAGAAAAACAGTACTACGCAATAAATATTTAAAGAAAATAACAACTTCGATATTACCTATTCATGAACTCTCGGGCCACATAAGAGAGAGTCACATCAATCAAGGCCCGCGTTGTTCGTGGGAAATTATTTATGTTGATAATATTATTGCATTGCCTATATTTGCATTCCGATTGTCTGCATACGTTTTCTTATAATTGCACTCGGATAGTTATATGAAATATGTTTTTTTAATCGCAACGCATATATTACTGTATTGACTGCGGACAAGTGAAGAAATAATACTTCACCGATACTAATATTATAAAATATAATTGGACATTTTTATGTTATTGACATTAAAAAAATGAATATTTTTAGTAACCTGTTCTATTTTCATTCCCATAATAATTAATGATCGATTTGAAGTTGACATTAAAATTGTACAATGACGTTTTAAATTGTTTTAAAGTATAATATGGTATATGTATGCGTATATAATATTATTAGATATTTGATGTACATACTACATTTAGTTTTTTTATAAACGAACGCACTAAATATCCCGATAAGCTAGACGATTCCTTTCCTATACCACAATAAATCGAGTACTGGAACACACAACAACCATGGATGTATTAATAATACAATGACACAACAATTCAGATAGATTGGTAAATGGTAGGTAGGTATGCAATCTTTATTTTCTTTATAAGAACTAAAAACGTTTTCATGGATGAATGTAATTTTTGTTGCTCAAAATACAATTTAAAATTTAGATACGTGATATTCGTGTAAAGCCAGCTAATGTGTTTTTTTTTAGATATAGGTAGGTAGGTACACCAGTGAAATCGTTCTAATTTTATTTCGTCTATGAATTCGGCCTCAAAGCTTAAATTTAATACACGTAAGTAATAAAAATTATAATATATTTTCTTTGCAGTTAATAGTACGGCATTATTTTTACTATACTTTTTTTTTTATATACATAAAACTTTATAGATACGATATGTTAATTTGTCAATAAATAACTAATTTTATTATTTTCATTAAATCCAAAAGTCATTTCCGACATTTTACTTGAATAAAGTACCTACTTCTATTTTAATTACCTACTATTCGTTTGTGTCAAATTATAATTATAATATTCAATGTATATTTTGCATCCACATAGTGAAACCACTCATTTCACAAACTGGATATCCAGATAGTGAAATTTGTCCAGTTCATGAATTTTGACGAAAATACATTATTTGGACATCTATTTCATGAAATAGATAATACCTATATCGTGTACTTTGTGTAATTATTATTTTATTATAATTAAATAGATAATTTTATATATTTTTCTACAAACAAAAATATAGCAATTAAAGTCACTAAATTATATCATATTTTTATTTAATTTTTCAAAAACCATACGTATATTATATGTTATATAAACAACAGTGTTACCTATGTCTAAGTGTTATAAAATATTCATGAAATTAACTATGATTATAATATTTAACTACCTATATTTATCTATTGTATATTAAAAAATAAAATTAATTGGTGAACTTAAACATACCTTAAACGGCTTAAACGATACCTATACATTTTTTTCCTTATTATTTATTTTTACATGACGATTGATTATGACATCGACTGTTACATTGTATATTATTTTTAAAACAAGCACACCTACTGATTGGCAAGAATTTTTTGCCTTACACGAACAAGACAAAAATCCTTACCTAACCCTCCTGAAATTTTTTTAATCATTTATCGCACAAAAAAATCAACATTTTTATCAACTTAATCAGCAGTGAGAAATTGAGTTGTTGATTTTTTCAAATATTCACACTACTGAACCATCCTTTAAGTAAACCATATTTTGTTCCAAGTTTATGCAATCCCTTTTTTTTGTTCCTGATCACACAAATTATGTTAGGGGGATCTGTGGTCACCTATCAACTTTTGGGTACTCCAAATATAACAAATTTATTTATTTCAAAATCGTCCGTTATTTATTGTTTCCCTGTTAAAAGTAAATTTAAATTAAAATCTAAATAGTAAAAGTCCAATATAACTGTATTGTGTTATTTACCTTGATCATTTTCTCTGCAACTATAATTTTACCTTCATATCCAAGTTTATGTTGAATTTGTATTTTTTTGCTGGAATCGCATAATTGTCAAATAATTGTCATTATCTTCAGCAATCTCCGATAGTAACAAATCGACATCAAATTTACAAATGCTGCAGGCGATTGAGCATTTTGTAGTTTCCTTTTATCTGAAATCTTCGAGTTCTGTTGTTAATTTTTTCAATAGATCAGATGGCAAATTTTATGTACTTAGTCCAATTTTTTAGTAATTTCCAAATAAAGTCTTATAAGGGCTACGCCCAATTGATCGTTGAAATTAACTATTTTTTAATGGAATTGAACAAAATTTAATCCAATGCTCCACTTCTTGGATATATTATCAGCCATCCATGATCATAACATGTGTTCTATATCCTGATTAGATCTCTCAATACTTCCCTGACTTTGAGGATGTCTAGGGCGACCATGTACGATAACACATTCTGGCCAAAGGTCTTTAAGTTCGTTGATTACTGAATTTACAAATTCACGGCCATTGTCACTCTGTAATATTTTTGGAGCTCTAAATGTCAACAATACCTATAGATAACTCATTAGCAATTTCGGTTGCTGTTTTACTTTCTAATGGTCTAAGAATTACAAATTTCGTCACATGTTCTTAGTAATTTAGTATCCATTTAAATTTGCCATCTGGTGCCGACTGAAAATCCACCAAGTCAATTTTTACTCTTTCATTAAAATCTGCGGTTGTGATAGGTTTTATTACAAGTTTTCTATTCATTGGTTTTTTATAATTGCACGTTTCACATACTGTTAAAAAAAATTCAATTAGTGGTCTTGGTACATAATACGTATCATGTAATGCATTCCGTAATTTTACATTACCCCCATGGCCTGTCCTAATATGAAATTCTTTAATTTTATCAAAAAGGTCTTCATAAAACACCAAATACCTAAATTGAAAATAAAAATAAAAACTGGTTTCAAATAATATTAGATAAAATATTATATTAATTTACCTTATTTTTTCAGCAGCTGCATTTTGCTTGTATGTTAAAAACTTTTCTTCTGCAATACTTAATACATCATATGTAGATAGTAGATAATATTGTCGTCAATCTTTTTTACCACCGTTAGAATAAATAATAATTTAAAAAGTATTACAATTTGTAACAATTATCGAGTAGTTTTTTATTGTTGTTTAAACATGTTAAAATTTATATTTGATTTAATTAAGTAAATTTTTATTCAAGTCCAAAATTACTTACGTTTTGATTTTAGCCATTTCTATTTTCAACAATGTGAATCAAAATTGAGCATATTCAGTGAACGGTTTGTTTTTTAGATTTAAATTTATAATATTCATCTAGATTTTCATAAAATACATTCTTTTCTTCCATTATTTTTAAAAGTTGCTATATGAAATAATAAATAGGTACACGTAGGTATACTCTGCAAACACAATAGTAACTGTTTTATACACAGACACTCACTAAATGTTATTTTTTGAACAACTTATGAGTTACATAGGTATCCGTTAACCGCCATCCGATAAAAAACCATTCATTTGATATCGAATATGAAATTACCGAAATTTAATTTAATATCACTCTCGCACATAATATATATCACGGATAAAACATTATTATCTTCAATTATATTGAAAAGTATATTATAAAAGTAATAAGTATAGTAAAGTTAGTCGTTTATAAAATAAATATGCATATGGTTTATGAAAAATAAAATATAAATATAAACTAATATGATAATATAGTTTATTGACTATAATTGCTATATTTTTGTTAATACCACAATAAAGAAAATTACCTATATTATAGTTATAGTACTATGATATAATAACATAAAAATCTTATTTTATAATAATTACACAAAGTACACGGTATTATCCATTTCATGAAATTAGTGTTTTCACTATGTGGATGCAACATATATATTATATGTCATATGGTAAAAGAAGTTTATTATAAATGTATTATGTACTGCATATATTGCACCTATACACACAGTACTATACGTCATACATGCAATATAGAATAATTGTTCACCCTATTAATAGATTTTGGTAGAAAACGTCGTTACACCATCATTTAAACATGATATTATAAGTTAGAACGTCGTGTACCCGTGTTAACAATACAAAGCGTATATTATGATTTTCCGATGCACAGATTTCTACGGCTATAGCGCCAATAAAATTATTGTATTAAACGACGAGCTTTCTAATATTTCACTGAGACATCGATTTTATCTCATAACCCCGATAATCGACGTGTCTGTAGAACGCGTAACAACAGTGGACCACTCCTCGACTATAATAACTATTAAGTATATACTATATTATAATATTATAATACTATAATGGTACCTATCTGACAATTATAATTTAATATTATAATAACATACAAGAAAAAAAGCCATTATTTCATGTCGACGGATATACCATGGATGTATCGAGAGGAGGATTTCTATTCATTAACGTTTTTGTGCGCGTGGGAACTACTATATAGAAACGATACGTCCGTCGCAGGTATTATAGGTATAAGTACACCACCTATATATGTTTATAATAATAAACACATCATATTGCAATATTATGACGTCGTGATAGGACGCATGAACAACATCCATAGTGCACCCATTTCACGGGATCAGCAGTAGGTACAAAGAGGTATAGGTATTATGCGCTTGAAAATGCCGATTTCACGTATTCAAAAATTGGCAACGGCTACTCGATGATTTCGTGAACTCGACAATTTCACAAACTTAGCGTAAAGTAATACTATTAATATCCATAATGATTTCCAAGATACGATCACTATTCAATATTAATAATGTATTTAGCATAATTATATTATGTATAATTATATAATCAATACTGTTTAGTCGTAGACCGTAGTCAAGTAAAAATTTATATTATTATTTTTTTTTTTTTTCTTAACGATGAAGTGGGGGGTGGGTAAGAGATGTTTAACTACTAGTACATTGGCCAAATGTAAACACCTACACGAATAACCTTTTAAAATTTTTACCTGAAAATCAAAGATATTGTAATCTCCTACATAGAAATTTTTATTTTAAACGTATGTGATTATTACTATTGTTTTATTATATTTTTCAAACAATTTTTGTTTTAGGATTAAATGATTATGACTATTATTTTATTAACACTTTTATTATATTTTAAAAATTTTGTTTTAAACGTAAATAATAATGATTATTGTTTTATTAACATTATTATTATATTTTTCAAACCATTTTTATTTTATGTGTTAATATATTGCAAGACTGATATTTTTGGAGGAGTTAACACTATCTTTTATAGGAGTTAACACCATCTTTTGTAGGAGTTAACACTATCTTTTGTAGGAGATTACACTACATTTGTAGGAGTTTACCATTTCCCAGTACATTACCCACCATATTATATAGTAAATATTATGCGTAGGTGAATATGCCATCACTTTGGACGTACAAAAGACGCGAGTGATGCTACAAATACTTCGCTAGAGAATGTTATATATCCAGTTTTATTGTATATATAGCGAGGTAGCGCGCGTTGATTTTCGAAACGTCCGACGTGGATTCTATACTCACATTGAGCGTGGAAAAACACCAACACGCAACAATTTCCTTTGATGGTCTCCTGAAAATTCGTCTCGTCCAGTGTCCGCACGTGACTTCCGCCCGGCACGTTTTGCCACCCAACGTTTTTGCTGTCGTCGTCGTCTTCGCCTCCGGTCGCTGATGGCCGAGATGACGACGCTGCTAAAATTGTAAGCAATAAGCCCTGAAAAAAACACACATTATTTCATTTCGCAAATGAACGTCAGACGGTGATTGGTCTGCGGCTGTCGGAAGGTAAACCAATATTTTGATACCGATGGCCATTATTAGGAGGATGTAGGACTTTTGCGTAAAGAAAATATATCAACCGTATTATAAATTAGGCTGAACCACTTCGAAAGAATTTAATATCGAGGACGATTTTACTATATATACTGCAGCAGTCGAATACCTGCAACCCGCTGAAATCTATTGCGAAAAAAATATTATCGTTGCGTGGTAATGCCGTAATCCCAACCACACTAATTATCTACGTTGAAAATGACTCATTTCAACGTCGAAGTATTTTTTATATCATTTCGTTTTGATAATTTTTTACACGCACTGATTACCTATATATAGGTACGCAGATATTATACTATGTGCGATTCTGTACACACTATCGTTGAGTCACCTCTCGGAGTAGTCGGAGTTTTTGTTCGTCTATCTGCATACGTATATATACATAATATGTGTATCACATACAAGAAACTAGTTCCGGAATGTGTTTTACTTTCACAAATACAAATTATTATTATTCGGTGTTTAAGAATATTATAATACATATCTGATAATATTCGTCTTACCGTCCAGATTATTATCGATCATTCTCGAGAGAACGGCAACGTCATTAAAACCGGAGAGATGTGTATATGATGAACATCGGGTTGTCTATATAGATTCCGATTCTGTCATAATGTTTTAATATTAATTATGTTCTATGCTATTTTATTAATAAGATATATTGTGTTGTCTTGGTGCGGTCATAATGCTCTATCTCAAGACCAGAGCAACAGCTATTTCTAATAACCATCAGTTTGATAGATTCTATTATAATGGAAACATTGTTTAACACTTGTAATATTGCATTGATGAGATTGATTGAACGAGTTTATTGTTTAAAAGTATTGTTCTAGCGATTATGCCTATCACAATGAATGGACCTATAACTGCGATATTTCATTAATCACTTTATTAACTTATTTTTGACTAACCTTTACGGACTAGTCGTTAAAAATATTATGTAGTATGATTATACAATATGCATACGTAGTTAATTAGTGAAGTGGTAAATATTAGTTTTATATTTGCTTAAAATATTACAGAGGTTGACGGGAATTCAAAATGTAATAATTATGTAGAGTCACATTTTTATAAGGTTTTAATAATATATTATAGTTAGGTACACGTCATATTAAAATTGGTCATAATCGTAGTATTGTAATAATAATAATAATAATATATTGGTATAATGTCATCTAAATTGCATCTCTATAAAAACAAATTAATTTCCCTTAATATAACTCCCTGACTATATTTTATACATCTAATAAATAAGTATAACTAGCTCAAAGGTAATTTGAATCTAGAAATTGTTTTTAATAATTATTTAATGAATATATTTATTTTTTTTTTTAGTAATATAATACTTCAATAGTTATACTATTACTAATACTTTTTTTTATAAACTAGAGTGATAAACAATATTATTGTTAATAATAATGATTTTAATGATTTTCATAAATAGTTTTATAATTATTTTGGAGTTGTTATTTTGTGGGTTAAATAAGTGATTGATTAACAAGTGTGCTGTAAAATGTTTTGGAAATAATTATTTTAAAATTGTTTTGTCCTGCGTTTTTAATTGGTGTTTAAAAACCACGAATATGATAAGTAAACTATATGTCTATATTACACCTATATATTTTTAGTTCCGTTTTTAATTTTCATGTTTTTGACTATACATCAACTTCCCACGTTATATCACAATTTTTTAATTTACAATTATTAACAACATAGAATTGGAACATTTTAAATTCAGCCATAAAACTAGTTTTATAAATATTTCTTTCTTTTTTATACAATTTGGCAAATTAAATATATTTTATTAGTTTATCTGTAGAGTATTAACTTATAGATATAATAAATATTGTATGATCTAATTGTCGAGTATCTCGTAAATCTCATTATCGACAAAACCAAACCTGTATGTAATTATCATCATCATCGTCATCGACAGGGGTATCTGTGGCACTCATGGTTTTTATTGAAAACACCAATCTAGTTTTAATGTACCAATGTTAGGATTTAATGTAATAAAATCAAGAGAATTTTTATAGTGTACTACAACAGTATTGTCGCCTATAGTCACCACAAAATAATGATAAACGAAGTTAAAAAAAAAACTGTAACGTTGGATACCGTAGATCGTTCCCCTCTACTTAATCGATGAAAACCGTATTGATTGATTTTGTTTTAATGGTAAATATAGTGATGATAAACATCTATCAAATTAGTTATTAAAAAAAAATAAACCTTACACTCTATTAATCGTTGACACACTGTTTATATATACTGGTCGAATTCTATGACATGTCTTATTATTTGTTCATAAATGCAATAAGATATCTCTAGTTTGAGCTATCAATATCTAGTGATGATGATAACGTACATGTTTAGACTTGCTAAGTGCGATAAATCAAACTAACGCTAATTATCATAGAGTAGTGACAAAGTTATTGTTATGGCATAATGTTAAGCCTAAGCGCTTATTTAACAATTAGGTCGTGAGAAAGTCCACGTCTAAGGCGGCGATGAAGCGGTGGTCCAATGTTGGGTTGATAGTGCATTGATCCTGTCAACTTCTGATTAATGGTACCTATGTAATTACGTTCAATATTATGTCTCTCATAATCACTGTACATTGTTCCGGTGTTTTATGAATTTACAAAAACGGTGAGATGAACTGTCATCCCGAAAGTAGACAGTTTTTCGTTTGCTTATGGATAATCTTCAAATAACAACTGTCAATCGACATATACATCGCGTTATGTACTTAACTTTTATTTATAGTAGGTACTATGTTCAAATTAAAACAATTAATACAAAAGAATTATAATTTTATAGGAGTTTTTAATTTTTTAATTTGACTTTTACCATATAATATTATTGCTCTACAATTAAAGTTATAACAAGAGATGCATAATATAGTTCGTGATAAATAAAATATACAAACTTAATGTAGGTAGATGTTAATAAAGTATTAAAGTAACACATGTACGTTAAATTATTTGAATAAAGTGATTTAAGATAGATAATAATATAAAATGTTGAAACTAATAAATTATAAGTTATAACGATAGGTTTTGAAACATATAAAAATTAATTCCAATCAATATACATAATTTGTAAATGTATTTCGAGGTAAATTGAAAGGGTTGGTTATAAAAACAATATTATAATATGTATTAATATTCCATGGTTGATTATAACAGATCCGAGGAGTAGTACAAAACAGTAGTTAAATTCTGAATTCAATAAACCCAAATACAGTAAACATAGTAACGAATTTAACTAAGTGTATTTTGATAGAATTTAAATGCGCTTAAATGAACACACAACAAATCATGTACCTGAATATTGTTCTGCTTCGTGTGCATAATAATTATGAATAATGTACTTATAGACTGTACATGCATCGTATTGGAATGTGTATTCGAACCCATAATTCAAAATTAAAAAATATATTTTATATTTACCAAAACAACTAGTGATTTATTATTTAAGACACAATTTCGGCTATAGATTTTAACAGTAAAATTTTACATATTATAGTGATTTACGTCGTTATCGATTATCAAAATAATAATATAAACGTTAATATAGGATGCACTTTAATTGCACTAACGAATATCAATGTACATGCAGCATACCATGTGATAGCGGTGTATAATATTTTGATAATATTATCACACAGCACCTGCTATTACTATCTAAAAATAACATTTATAAAATTCGATGTTAAATATTACAATACTCAACATTAAATTACTAACGTATTACCATTACTTTAAATACAAATTTAATCATTTGATCCAACTATTCGAGTATGAGTAAGATCAGAATAAAATTGTTTGATTTAATTCAGTATAGCTACCTACAAATAATCGATTCTTCTTTGTGACCGTATTATAATAAAACATCACCGTATCAATATGCAAATTAATCTTGTTATACCATTGAGAAGAATATAAGATGTTATACCCATTATTATATGCATATTCAAAGTAAAAAATACCTTGGAAGGATATCCATTATTATATACTTGTAAGATGCTGCAAACATGAATAGTTATTAAATTTTAATGTATTTTATCTTTAGCCTCAGAGAAAGCTGTAATAATGTTATACTATGTTTAGAAATGTCTTTCCTTACCATTACTAATTTGTTAGTGAGACCGTTGCACATTATTCGGCAGATTCACTATATTTTGTCATAACTGCGATATAACATCTTGAGAATTGCATAACAATTGTAAACAAATTTAAATCATCGTCAAATTCCATACTATTTTATAGGCACAAATAGTTCGAATACTTGCAGAGGAGTGCAATAACAGGTCAACGTTTAAAAGTTGTTAATGATGTTCATAGATACGGTGGGGGCGTCAGAATAATTTAAATATAATACCTATACATGAACATTGAGGACTCTATAATGTTCATAATAATATACAAGGTCTTCAAGTTTTGTGATAGAAATAGTTGACAGCGAGAAATCAGTTAGTGACCACTGTTTTTTGTTTCACACAATTGTAAAGACTTTATCATAATATATGTGTTGCTGTGTAAGAAGTATAATTAACTATACACAGTGATGTATTAGTAAAGATGATTTCGAGAGAAAAAATATAATAATAAAATTGATCGAAATTCGGCCATAATATGCATCATCAGTGGATTAAAATATATCAAGTTCGTAATAATGTTGATTATTAAATCAGTATTTATCAAACATATTTTATCAATAAACAATACAATAATTAATATTATTTGATTAGTTATGAATGATGAATGATCTATAAACGTACTTATAACATTGATTTAAGTTAAATATAATAGTAAATTAAGACAATTTAGTTAAATTATGTCAAACACTGTCCAAAATAGGGAACAGCCGACAACCGGGTAAATAAGAGAACAGAATAATATTGCATAAGTACAATATGTATTTGCATTACTAAGATAATGTCTGACTACATTCACTAGAAACTATATATAACTGATGTAGGTTCTAAAGTAAATTTATTTAGTTACATAGACCGACATATTGATTACCATTCGTAATCACAATTTTAAAATTTTCGAACAAAATGTTAGTTTACAGGTACCAGAACGATTGCCATATTGTATAGGTATAGACAGAAAATGTTTATAATATACCTACAATTGTTTTGACGATGGGATGTTTTTAATTTCAAGTGGATTGCAGAAGTTATTAGTTTAACGATGTGTTTTTTTCTTCAAAAGAAGTAGTTTCAAATAGACAAACGTTAAAAAAAAAGATAGCAAGCTTGCCTACTCATATACGTAATTCTATGAAAATGTTAAGATCGCCAAATTCATAACTTTTCACGATCATCAACAACTTTTAACTACCTATTTATCTCGTAATATTACAGTGAAGGTAGTAATATTGAATCAAGGGACGTGTTAGGTGAACATAAATAGTAGGGAATTCTAAAATTTAAATTACCTATCATTATATTGTTACAATGTGTATAAATTAAAATCAATTCATTTTTTTTTAACTAAAAAAAAAAGCAACCATTACTCAACTTGTAAATATAATATTCATTAGTGATATATTTATCATTATAAATATGTAGGTGTTTATTTGAAAACTTGAAGTTTTTATAAACACACTTTAACGTAACCACTCTTATTTTATAATTTAAGCGGATATTTAAGTGATCTTTGTAATGATTTTATTCATATTTCGTTCGTTTATTAATGGTTATATAGGTTTAACACGTGTAAAGCTTTTAACATTTCTAAGATTAAGAATTCGACACTGAAAACTATCAAAGCTACTTTCAGCATGATGATCTGCTATAAAACATTTAAGTAAAAACTGATTGAAACATGATTTCAAACATTAAAAATTATATAAATGCAATAATAATTTATCTACCTGTGTAATCATTCAAGTGATATGTATATAATATGTGTTAAATAAATGGAAAAAAAGTATAACAATTTATCATTTTAAAATAACTGTTAACAATTTTCTTTAAAAAAACTTCATTTCGTGCGTAAAAATACGATTTTGAATTTGATTAGATCCAAGATCTTTTTTTTTCCAAAAGCCTACGCCTATTATGCTTATGCAATTATTTACTTAAATTATTATTTAAACTGTCACGATTACAACACTGTCGTACAACTACGACACAACTATCACTCGATTGTGAACCTGACTTGATAAATTGTGGTGATATCGGCAACTACATCTCTATTATCCACATCTCGTGTAGAATATTGAATAAATGTGCTATATATTATGTACTATAATATTATATTCGAATATAACCGCAACGGAATAATTACCGCATTGCATTTCGGAACGAACCTACTCGCGTCATCGCCAATCATCAGCAGTCACGTATATCATTCACGGTTCGGAATAAATTGTCTTTACCGGCGTATATATCAATATATAGTATCTATTACATTTCTACACATATAAATATAATATTAATCTAAATATTTCCCATGTACGATATATACATATATTATATATGTATGTTTAGAGGACGTGTTGAAACGATACGAAAGTGTGCGGCTGGAGTAACACGTTTACCACAGCACCACCGTTTTGGACCCCGCGACCACAGTAATAATATGATAACAAGATAAAAGTACTGTTCAAATATTTTTTTAAATCGATAGGTATTACATACTGTTGCATGTATAATACTATTATTATTATTATGAATTATAATGAAATGACTACGTAAATTCATAATATCATTGCAAACAATATGAACATTATCATTTCGCACCAGTTCTATTATGGTTGCAGCGACCGCAGATTCTGTCCAATTAACATTTAATAATAATAAATATGCACACACACACACACACACACACACACACACACACACACACACACACACACACACACACACACACACACACACACACACACACACACACACACACACACACACACACACACACACACACACACACACACACACACACACACACACACACACACACACACACACACACACACACACACACACACACACACACACACACACACACACACACACACACACACACACACACACACACACACACACACACACACACACACACACACACACACACACACACACACACACACACACACACACACACACACACACACACACACACACACACACACACACACACACACACACACACACACACACACACATTACTATATCATTATATATAGTTGGCTTTCCACGTAGCCGGTGCACCGTCTGAATACTACGAGTGAAATTTCCCGACGATGTTTAGCGAAGTAGGTTGGTCGACGTTATTAAAAATTATTTTAATAGCGGTCGTTTTCCGTCTGCGGGTTTCGATAAAAGGAAAAAAAAACCACTATCTTGTTAATATTAGCTATAATGTACTACTCGTATAGTCGTATATAATAATATTGTTATCCAAATAATATAATGTGTGTGTAAGGTTAAATATTATAATATTGCTAAAATATGTAATATCAATAATAACAATAATAATAATTATTATCATGGTAAAAATAAGGGGATTTATTGATTCCGCCGAAATTACCTACTTAGGAAAAAGGTTAAACTATATTGATTCCGCCGGCTATTGTTTATAAAATCTAAATATTGATTCCGCCGTCTACTGTTTATAATATCTACACATTGATTCCGCCGGACACTGTTCATCCCCCCCACCACCAATTATATGTCTATTTTAAAATGTATAAATATAACTAATTTTGATCAAATTTTATAATATTTTCATAAAATTTGATCTCATGTCTAAATTGAATAAAACTATAATAATTATATAATTCAAAATGAAAATGCTAATTAATATGTTAATACATATATTAGAAAATGTATAATCTAAATTTTATAAAATTATAATAATTATATAGTTCAGAATAAAAATATATAAATGTTACTACATTTGATCAAATTTGGTCACATGTCTAAATTGAATAAACTGATAGTAATAATGTATATAAGTAACTACTTTTGATAATATTTGGACACGTATTTAAAATAAGTTAACTTAGAAACTTTCTAATTAGACTATACGTTTTAAAATACATATACAATGGGGGAGGGGGGATGAAAAGTGTCCGGCAGAATCGATGCGTAGATATTATAAACAGTAGCCTGCGGGATCAATAGCCGCGGTGGAGTCGATATAAAATCGGCGGAATCGATATAATCACGCCTAAAAATAATCCTAAATCAAACGTTGTACAAAATATCGACTGCGTAAACGATAGAAACGTCATCAGTATCAGTTTACTATTATCAATACATATATTATGCACATTATAATGTATATTATATACATTATCAGTGTATATTATATTACAGTTAAAAAAATAATTAAAACGTGTTGGTAATGTATATAACTTATAGTTTAAATAGTTTTTTTTATACATTCCCTGGCATCACTTCGTTAATGTTTCAAATTGTATACAAAATGTAATGTACAATATCGTTATTTTACTGTCTATCATAATAATGATATATATATATAACCTAAATATATATTATACTTATTATAGTGTTGTATTAAGATCTGCGGAAACTGCGCAGTCACTAGTAACTGGTCAGGGTTCTTTAAGTGCACTTGTACCAAAAAATGTGATGCAAAGTTGCATCTTTGCTGAAAATAATTTACTGTGCAACTTCAAATGTCACAATAGCCTTATTGTATGTACAAATAAATAATTAATACAATTTAAAATAAATAAAACCTTGTAATAACATATTGGTTCTAAATTTTAAGGTATTTCATACTTTAACGTATATCTAACTAAAATTGCATAGAATGGCTATGAAATAAGTATTTAGAGTATAATTTAATACTTTGATTAATATTCGTAGGTAAATCATGAACTACCAAAGTTATTTCACGATATAACGAAATTCAACACTTTAACTAAAACATATACATTGAATACTTTTTGAATTATTAAACTTTTTATATTACGGATAATGTGGATGTGGATTTAGGTTCAACATATAATTTTAAATGGAAAATGCCAGTACATAATATATATTTTTTTATATTGTACGAATTAATATTAATAAGTACCTACAAGACTAAATATTAAATTTGTTTGTTATGTTATGTTCAACGTCCTCTTAAATAGATCAAAAAATGCTAATTAAAATTAAAATTAAATATAACCAATAAATAATAATATGCACTCTGTCACCTAAATATATTACATGTTATTATATTTCTCATTTTTCCGTCTCTTGGAATATCAAGATAGTGACGTAAGACTGTTACAAAAAGGTTTTGTTTAATTGTAATACCTGCTAAGTGCTAACTATAAGTGCAGTAAGTTGTGTTATAGGTATACATATGATTTTGTGACATAAAAAAACAAATCACAGTAATCGTTAAGTCCTACATTTGTATATTAAAAAATCAAGCTATTGTATATTAAATTAAATCGAAAACAAAGAATGATATGCAGAAAAATATAATTTGTTCACGTGTCAATTTCACGTTGCAACAATAATTTAATATTGTTTCCACTGTATCTTATAACCTATCATATTTCCGAATAACATTTTAATAAAATGGTTTTATTATTTGGTTCTACAAACAATAACTAACATATATAATGTGAATGTAGCTGCAATTATTGTAATATCGCGTTTCAAACATTCGGAAATTTGATGAACTATACATATAACGTCAGTTAAATAAAATTTGAACACATATTAGTATTGTTAGATGCAGTTGATATTTCCTATACTGTCATCGCTTGTCGATAAACTTTACGCTGTTAACATAAATCGATCAGACTAATAATTGAATTACATTCTTAACCAGCCTATTAGCGCTTGTTAATAGCTTCATATATTAGGTATTAACTATTAAGTACGTATTGATATTCGATTGACTTAAAAATTAAAAACCATCTAAGTTTTAAACTGATATCCCATGGACAAAATCCATTGAGTTCTACAGCTGGGTATCAAGACAAATTGATTTACAATAGGTTTTAGTTAGAAGAATAAAACGATTAATTTTACATTGTTCAAATTGTATAGAACAAAATATCATATCATCAAAAAATGACGAGTACGAAAAAAAAGTGTCACTATTTTGTAAATAAAGATCTAAAACGAATTTCACATACCACTAAATTATTTGTCTATATGTATACATTTTTTCATGTATGATCAAAAAGGGAAAAGTATGAGATTTATTTCTAAAAATGTACCAACATATACAATTTTTAAATATTTGTATATTATCTATTCGAATGTCTTGACTGTGTACCGAACTTCATTATATTTTTAACGTGATTTTTGTTACTATAATATATATCATCAAATAATCATCATGAATATCAGGTGTGTATGTTTTGTCAGTCTCTTTTTGATCCGATCGCGTTTATCGTGGAAAATAAAATGCAACTCCTGTCTATTGGCAAGAATATTAAGACCATGGATCTAGCAATTTTTTCAACATACAAAATATGTCTGGAAGTAATGAATTCAAAAACATTTAAAATCTTAGATTTAGCATTTAGCAAGTGTATTATACATCAATTACGAACAAAAATAAACAGTTTTCACCATTAATTATCAATAATTTTCAATTATGTTACTCTAGCTAAATATTTTGGAGTGGCGTTAAATAAATAAGGATAACGTGCAACACATGTTACAGGCTTAGCATTCCTGTTCTGCATTAACAATTATAAATCTTCTTGAGACGTCCGAATTGATTATTTTATATGTGACGATATTGTGAAATAAAACGGTTAAAAACGTCGTAAATTCAATATAATCATAATAATATAAACTATATCGATTATACGCAAAGGATGTTTACTAAAGAATTAAATCAAACCGCCGCAACAAGTCAATTATTGCTTATCCCCATAAAGCAGTTTACAATATTATAGTAATAATTATAATAATGATAATATTACATTAAGTGTACATAATAATTCGCACTATTGCAGTGTTGTTATCGCTATGAGCAGCACCCCATTAAACGCAACGATGATAATATGATATTAATCCGTCGCGAATTGTTGTTGTTGGTTTTTTTTTAATGAACGAGCTGGAAATGGTAGAAAACAATAATTTCGGGCCAATAATTTCTACGACCCAATTTCGTTGCGAACTCAAAGCATGACTCGTGGGAACGTAGGTAGGTATATAATAGGATATCAGCTATATAATAATAGCTACTGCGGGCTGCATAGTGTGCACTGTGCACCAACTAAATTTTTAATTGACACTGTATAAACATCACAAACGCGTAGTAGATATAATTCGTATAATATTCATCATACATATTATATTAGTGAAGTATATTATTATACAAATGTGTTTGCAAACATATATATATATATACACGAGTTGCAGAAAATTACCACGGTCATAATACAAACCACATATTATGTACATGTATAATATAGTACAATAATATTGTATTTTACGGGTTTCGCTATTTATTTGTAAGCAACGAGTTCGTAATGTAACGTCGTCATAGGGTTGCCCACAATCAATGTATGTTATGCAAATATAATATGCTAAATATTGTATAATACTATATACATATCTATAAGTACATCTCGTTCGCTATTACAATAGGAAAATCTACTTTAAAGTCCTAAATAATAATTATATCCTTGTTCCATGTGCTCTGCAGTAAGTATTAATATTATGTCGAAAAACACATCACGTGACGTCTATACTATTATGTTTTCATTCGTAGGAATCAGTACACTTTTGAGACGCACGATTTAATAAATTTACCTATATCATAGTGTTATGATATGATTGTCGACTTACCGACCTAATAAATAAATAAATGACATACACAAAAGTAGATTCGTCCACATAATACCGTAATATATTATATTAATAAGACGATAAATTCAACGTCATGATAAAAACTTCTCGTCCACGGAAAGTTTCATACCAAGATACATTTTTCCGAAATGGTCATAGAAAAATTTCCGGATCCTAATTAAAATCGTTAGGGGAAATTCATGCAACTCCACCAAATTAAGATCTTAGATATGCCACCGAAGTATATACGATGATAATAATATTATATTACCTACGTGTTATTTTACGTACCTATAATGTATGTAAATACCGTTTACGAATATTATAATAAAACTTTATTTATGAAATTTAACCCGATTCCAGTCCATAAAGAAGGGCGTCTTCAAAATAATATTAAGCGTGTCTCAAAGATTTCATGAAACACGAACGGGGCGAGACAAAGTCTAACAAATTATAATTGTTTTTGACGTGCAGAATGTGCTTGCGGGATTAGATTACTCCTTAACTGGTTAACTCGTTTCCAATTCGATCATAATAAACGAACTCCACGCAGCCGTCACATAAGTTTTTTTTAAGTAATTTTGGTAAGTTAATAGTTGTACAACACACCATAGCATTATATGTTATTAATTACGTATAGATTATAACATTTATAAATATCCAACAAACAATAATAAACATAATTTAACTAAATGTCAAACTAATGAGCCGATCAGCCGATGTTTTATGTAAATATCGAGAAAAATAAAAAGTAATAATAAATAATTATAATAATAATTATGGTGAATATTCTCATTGACGTTAATAGTAAAATGAAGCTAGCCGCATTATAGATGTACGCCCATCTCACTATCATTGATCGGTATTTTGTAAAATATACTCTAAAATTATAAACATTTGACTATGGCTTAAATCATGTTAAAATGTTCAGCGTAGACATATAATTGACTGAAGTAGGTATTCAGTAGTTATTGTGAATTATAACCCAATTAAAGAATGTTATGACTGCAAACTAATGAAATCGACCGTTCACAAAGATAACTATTTATTTTTTTCATTCACACATCTTGAGTGTGCATTACTTTCATTTCGATTGAATTTAATGAATATTAAGGCCACGCACATTATCTTTAAAAACAAATAAGGTCAATGCATTCATAAACAGACGGTATATATAGCTATATAATTTAATATCCAAACATTATAATACATTATAATATATTGTAATTGATTGTAAATACTTTACAGTCTACGCGAGAATTTTATTGATTTCCTTATTAATATTGTGTAGTATATTAATGTCATTTTTTTTTTATAATTTAATAATTGTTGATTAAATCATATTCTTTTATTACTATAAAATAAAAATAAATGAATACATATACAATAGAAGCCGCTTATTAGAAACACGGATAATTGATACGATTGCGTTATCGAAACGAAATGTACCGGGACGGACCGGCCGTATATTAGAACATTGAAAATAAATCAGATTATTGAAACATCACATCGGTTATTTGAAACAATCGAGCAAAGGTCAGTTGACATGTACACCAGTTATCCGTATACGATGACCAATTTTAAACAGCATTATTCATATGGAAATATGGTCATGGAGATACTTGACACAAAAAAACAAACTTCGATCGATAAATATTTTAAATATTTAATAAATATATATAATATATATATATTATATGTACATAGTTTTTTTAAACTATACAATATATAATAATATATACATAATTAAATATACATACACACATACATTTTTCGCATATTTTTTATATATATATATTTTTTTTTGTACCTACAAATCAAACCAATAACTGAATAGAAACAATCGATTAATCGACACCTCTCTTTGATCCCAAAGTGTTTCTAATAAACGACTTCTACTGTATTATGATATTCAATTTTTAATGTAGATACATTATTCTAACTTCTGCTTGCTTGAAGCATATATATATATAGTAAATAATAATTGAATGTTTTAAGTATATTGATTATTGGTAATATAGTAGGTACCATATTATAATTGCAATATAATTAATTGGTCATTGCGTAACACTGATTTCAAAAGTACACATTAAACATAGTTGATATTTTACTTGCTCATAATGAAATATAAATTTCAAAATATTACATTTGATAATTATTTTGATTTTAAGTTTCGTTTAAATTCATCTAGATTTTGAAATGTATAAATATTTTACTAAACACCAAATAGTGTTCTGTTATTCGAGTGATTTGCAGAATTTTTTTACTCGACGTTTATTCGAAATAGAAAACTTAGTTATTAAGATTAACTAATGGATTTGGTCCAACAATTGTTCATCGATACTAATATAAAACACATTTACTAAATAATACAAAATAATTCAATTACTTCCAATATGTTTTATACTTGGAATATTAATTAAATATCCTATTCAATATCTTTATTGACATAATATTGTACCAATATCAATATTATAAGATAAAATGATTTTATTTGACATAGTTTAAAATAACATTTTATTTTACAGGATATTGTGTAATATAATATGCAGTTTTAATTAACTTACTAAACATTCCTAATTTGTGTATGATATAATTGGCTTAAGTCTTTCTTGCAGCGATGAAACATTTTTATTTATTATAGTGTAATATGATATTTTGTTAAAATTAAAATTAAATAATACAATAACATTTAAAAAAAATATTTGCATAACGTTTATTAAAATTCTGTTTTCAAATGAAATTTAAATTCATAATGTTACAAGCACAATATGATGAACATAAAAGTAATTAAATATCTTAATACCTACTGATTTAAATATTAAAATCTTAACTATGCTAAAATATTATATAGGTATAGATAATAAATAAATTCTTCTTTCTTTGATATTCAAAATAATCAATAAATAAAAATAATAGGTTCTTCTTACACAAGTACCAGTAATAATCTATTGTTTTAATTTTTATTATTAAAATGCTCAATCATATTATTAAGTTTTAACCGAAATTAAGACAAAATATATTACACTACACAGTTTTAGTTTTAATCTTTCTGCTAGTATTTCAAGCCATATAATAATAATATAATGTATTAAACATAAAATGCTTATAACACGAAGCAAATTAAAACAATAATATTTGTTTATATTGCAAAAAAACGTAAAATAAATGGACTGTATACTAGTAAATAGTAAAAATAGTTTAATATTAAATTTATGAAATAACTATTTGGTACAAAATTTAAGTATTATAATATACATTCATACATATGTTTATAAATATTACTACATATTATTACATAAGAGTTAGACATTATGTTTTATATTATTATTTTCTATACTTAATATTCCGTTATAGAAATGTTTAGCTGCATATGTACATTAAATTGTAAATAATAGTAAAAATATACATTAAAATTATATAATATTATAATAATTGTATGAATAAAACACTCGGAATTTGTAAATTTTCTTTAAAATATCATTCATTATAAAAAAATTATGAATATAAGCACCAATCACATATTTAAAAAAATACAACCTAAGCTCTATTCAATGAAAATATGTTTGATTACTTTTACCAGGTATTAGATACTTATTATTATTTTTTTTTTCAATAAGCGGATATGGATGGACATGAAGACACGTTAGCATAAATTATCCAACAAAAATAAGCCGATGCGTGACATAAATTAGGGATTAATTATTTTTTGAACTAGTCGTTGCAATTTCTGAAGGTTATAACCAATCCATATTGTAACAATTACATTCAAAACAACTTGAGAGAATTTACGCATTTACTAAAGTAAACACAGTGTTTACTTAAACATAATGTTGACTCGGGAGAGTTTAATAGTTTTTAAGATAGTGAGATTTTACCATATGATTGAAAGTGGTTACAACCACCAAGTTGAGATTTTTAATCATGGGGTTTGGGTGGTTGGTTAAATAGGATCGGAACTGTACATAAGAAATAAATACAGTTTTGGATATGGTGCACGCATGTAGATTGGAGTATAAAGAAGTAAACTCTTTGTTTTTGTCTGCCTCGCCAATGGGAACATAGTGAAAATGCATTTATGATATATCTTTTTTTATGTTTTTTGGAAACTTGAAACTCAAAGTAAAATCAGTCATTTCAAAAATTAAAGAGAATAATATCTATGATTTAACCATCAATTTAACAATCGATTTATCTAAGTATATTGTCTCAAAACAATTTAAACATAATTTAAATTTTCATTTTTTTATTTTAGTAATCAAAATATAATAAAATATAAAACCGGTATTATGTTAAATATTCAAAAATATTATCTTATATAATTTTTGTAATTTCACTCTAAGATTACTTAAAAATCATTCAAAATTTTTACTTGAAAACCTTTTATCTTTGTTGATTGTGGATCAGAGAAAGAAAACAAATATCGCACTGAGTATGTCAGTACGATTGGAAGTATAGGAAGGCGCAACTGGTACAAGGCGGAATGTAGTTTATTGAAATGCTTGGAATTTTCTGTTTTTTTTTTTCTTATGTTTGATGGTTAAATACTTGACAAAATAATACATTTTAATGATGCCTTAAATAAACCAATCAATAAAACATACTCAGACATGTATGTATTACAATAAATTTAAATAATAATATATATCTAGTTAATTATATATTTATTTGTATTTAATTATACTTTTAACTTATTGTTTTTCATCTTTTCTTACACAACAATTTACTGATAATACCAATTACCAATATGTTTTTGTAAACATATAATATAATAGCACATAGAGATTTATAGAATTTTTTTAAATTTAAATTATAAAATAAATTTAAAAAAAATTAAAATATTAAGACTTGCAATTTATTTTTTATTTTTTTTGAAGGTGGGTGGTGGGTTGTCGTCTCGACTACCTTCTATCAATATTCAATACACCACTTGTTACACCAATAAATGTCTTGTAGAAAGATCTAGACAACGGAAAATAATATTTATACTTTGGTCGTGCGTGTGTGTACTAAAATCAAAATACTAATTGAAAACGAGATGATCGCATTCCGAACCGTTCCGTACGAAATAAACAATGCGACGCGGACATGATTTTCAAACAAAATAACAGGTACCTACGTTTTAGTATGCAGGTCTTGCGTGTTGAAACTGTTGATCGTATACTAAAATCTAGTGACGCGATTCGCGATACATACGTCGCCACCTGATTCGTCATGACTTATGAGACATCGAAACTCGTGAAAAAACGCCCTGCTTGCCAGTATAATGACTTTCATTGCGTCTGGTAAATATATATTATGATAAACGCTGCAATTGTAAAACGCATTGATATAGATAAATGCACTAATTGTTATTTTTTTTTTATTGTTACAGCATCAACTACAAGGTTATTAGCTTACAGTAGTAATATTTTAAGTTGTAGATTATAATATATTATATATTTACAATAGATTAAAATAATACTATGTTGTCCATTTTAATTTTTTTTTTTAAAGAAATTGTTTTTGCTGGATCTGTATAATGTCTAATGGCTTCATAAAAGCTGTTTGGAACTGCGTGTTCTTTTCTGGCTTGGGTAAAAAGTTGACAATGAATGAGTACGTGTTTGACGGTGATGATTAAGTTTCAAGACGGGCATATGGGGGGTTCGAATTTTCCCATTAGGTATCCATGGGAGAATCGTGTGTGATGGATGGCCAATTCTAAGTCTATTTAGTCTGACCTCATCTATTCGGCTTAAATTGTTGAGTTTTGGCCAGGGTTCCACAGATAGTTTAATTTCCCTTAACTTGTTTTCAGTTATTTGTTGCCATTCTGAGTTCCATAGTCGTATATAGTATTTTTCGATATTTCTGTGTATGTCAACTGGAGACATAAGGTGTAATAGTTTGCTGTTGGTAAATTGTTATTTGTATATAATACGACAATACTGTTTTTTGGATAATTATGTGTTACTATTATATATATGACTTACAAGATATAACCTCCCAATTATCAAACTTTATTATGATTATAATATGTAACGCATAAAATATTATCATATATATATATATTATTTTTAAAATTTATTTAACTATAATATAATATTATAGATATATAAACCAAGTCTAGTAAACGTTTTATTAAATTCTATGACAAGAAAAAACATAGTTCTATATTTAATTGAAGCGATATTCAAAAATGTATGCATAGGCGTTCAATATCTCACAAATTACATATTAAATATACAGTTTAAGTTTACATATATTTATAATTAAAGTAAGGATTTTCAAGTAAAAAAATGTCGTTTAGCGTTATTTTTAGCTGTATTTCTCTAAAAACTTGTTTGTTTATTTGGTTTTATTACTCAACATTAGTGTAAATGGTAATTTTATATACAATATGTCAATATACATATATATTGTCATATATACTTAGGTGTGTATTGCACTAGCTGCGATACAAATAATTAAATGAATGTTTCACTTGTTTGAGTTATTTCATAACCAAAAGAATAATAATTGTGTAAAATGTTAATTCTTAGAAGATTTCTACTTGGCTATACGTTCCTATACGTTTCTATTTATATCCATTCGTATATATTACACGAAACAGGCTGTTAAAAATCAGCGTTTAACATTATTAGATTTTAGGCAAGTACCTATACCTACCTATAGTAAATAGGTACCTACTTAATAGAGTTTACTGCAGTTGGCCATTCAAAATTGAACTCAAAACCATTGACCCTTACACACACACACACGTCCATATACGCATTACTCATAACGGTTGTAAACGCGTTACTCTATAGTATACCGGTGTGTATTGACGTGTGCGTGTAGTTAAGTTTCAGGACAATATCATGACATTATTATTACGGTCTTGTGCGATCGTATACGATGTTATGGACCGACAACAATAACCACCGTCGGCGGCGGTCATTGGGTCGTCGGGGGATCTTCCGCGACGGTCATCACCTCCACCGCATTAGGGCAGTCTGCGCTCGATTTGATGCGAGACTGCATTGTACTTATATTGCGTGTATGTGAATGAGTGTGCGTCTGTGTGGGTAACTAGGTATACGCGTGTGTGCTCGGTTACGGGTCATTTGGTAGACGTATCGTAACAGAGGTCAACGAGCAAATACCGTCGTCAGCGCGGCGGTGAGGTTTTAATTAATGACGGAAACGGTATAAGACTATATACAACTTACAATGCTGCGACGACGACCGCGACGACTAGAAATAATATATAGACGAAACATTATTATTATTGTTATTCCGTGCCCTTCTCCTGGGAGGGGACTGGTGACGGAGGTAGTATATAGTGAATACTATATACTGTAATAGTAGGTACCTACCTATATAGACGTATAGTGGTTGTAGTTGGTAGTAATAGTAATAATAGTAGTAGTAATAGTAGTAATAGTAGTAGTAGTAGTAATAGTTCGAGTATAGTGCTGTGTTTAGAAGAAGAAAAAGAAGAAGAAGAAGAAGGAAACGTGGTGAAAGATCTGTTGTGCCAGCGCGCGGTAGTGGATTGAGGTTAACCTCATTCGTTCGTTGGCACAGACCGCGGCACCATGTCCGAATCGCGTGAGTGAACCACAGTGGTTTTCGCCGACAATTTTACGATTTAATACACACATAAACGCACGCGTATATGCTTTACGTGTATACACGAGTTTAAACATTTCCGGTCGTTCCCGACAGTGTTTGTTTAAGATTTTTATAATTTACGTAGTTTCCGTTCGTTTTGTTTATTCTATGCATTTCGTTTGATTTTCGTATCGTTTTTTTTTTTTTTTTTAAACCCTTTAACTGTTTTTAAGTTTAATTTTTTTTTTGTCGTGCGTAAGATTAATATGTTGTGAATTTTTTTACGAAATGTTCGGCGTGTCAAAGGATTACGAGCTCGCTGTTAATTCTATCGTCGTCGTTGTGTCAGTTTAGAATTTGGATTTATCGCAGAATTGACAAACGCGCTATAATGGCAACGAAGCGCAAGAAGCTCTTGCCCGCCAGAACTCTGGCAATTTTGCTGGCCAGCTTATTTGTTTTTGACTGTTTAGCTTTAAGTGAAGGTGAGTGAACTTTATTGTGATTTATTAATTATTTAACTACGTACATATCATAATTAGTGATGACTAATTTATATACAAAAATATATAACCATAATCGACATAGGTACTATTTAATGTTGATACCTCACAGGATTTTATCATCCAGACCAAAAATGTTAGCTCGTATATTTAAAAGTTTTAATATCACCAGCTTATTGAAATCTGGCACTATTTTTTAGTTTTGAACTTTAAGACGTTAACTGAGTATTGGATATAGGTACTTGTTCTATAGGTACCAATTAATTTTCTAATTTTATTATGTATAATGAATAATGATATTATCAGAAATATTAATTAATTTAGATTTTAAAATCTGAATCACTTTATCACCGTTTTAAACATTAAGAAATTATGTTCAAAAAATAATTGTATGCACATTTTTAGCGTATCTCCAATTTTGTTTCTAAAAATGTTTTTTAAACAAAATCAAATAAACTACACAATCATCATAATTCATAATAATATAACTTATAATACTTGTAAATTTGTTATTTGATACTCAATGCTTGTCATGGTATCTCATTTATACACTTGCGTTAAAGTCACCAAAAGTCATATTCTCGTTTGTAGTTTTTGCATTAAGTGATATATTATTTTTTTTGTAATAATTTGTATACATATATTATATTTCTGTGGTCAACCCTTTGATTTGTTATAACTTATAATAATTCTTAACAAAGTATAAATCCATCGGTATACATCTTTGACTTGCGATTTATTCGTTTTTCGTCTTCCCTTTCTATCGAAATGGTATATTATTATCATTGTTCGATGTATTCTATTGAAGCGCCGCCGCCGGGGCGCTATGGTAAACGATATATATGAAATATATATATATGTTTATATGTATATATAAGCCCACACGCTGGACGAACAATAGCGAACAGTAGACGATGAAGGTCGTATACTATATTTGAAACAAATTAAATACAATGGGAATATGAAAAAAAAAACACGTAAATTGAAATACATACTTTCATTCGTGTACAAATAATAATATTAGATTTGTTATTAGCATATTGTTATATTATTATCATAATTATTCATAACATACAATATTTAACAACGAATTATTATTTTTATAGTATACTGATTGCGAAACACCTGCCGTTTTCTGCTATTCTCTTTCTTTTACAACGTTGACTATAGTTGTTCACTATCAGTTAACAGACCATATTCATTATATTAGATTAGATTATCATCAAAGAGATGATACTTGTTATATCTCAGCACTATTATCACATAATCACTTGCGGGTGTGTTGTATGTAAAAAAAACTCATTTTCAGGAGCGCCGACGGTGTTTGTCACGTACTAAAAAGTAAAAGTCCATTGTACTATTAACACTTTTGTTATTATAATCCAAATAATAGTGATCAAAATTAATTAATCAAAATGAGAGTGTAAATTGAGTATATACGATGTCAATCCAGGAAGAGTTAGGTATTTATGACAGGGCGTTGAAGTCTCCGCTCATATATAACGTAATTGCAGCCTCCACCGCGTGCGTTTTGTTTCACCTTTTTTTTCATCGCATAAATACTTTCTACGTATGAATATGGTCTTATTTTATTACGTTTAAACACGAATCGAGGCATGTGTGCGTTTGTATTAATATATATATATATAATAGCATTCGTCTTTCAATGATAGGTTTTTCGTGCTTGAAAATCGTATACCCCGTCGGCGGCGAAAGTGGTTGCGCATATTATTTTATTCCCGACGGCTATTTCAATGATTCTCATATAAATTATTTGCCGACATATATAAAATAACTACGAATCAACTCTAGATACCCAAAATAATTGCTTTTTTTTATTCGTTATATATAAGACGACATTTATCTGCAATTCAACGTTTTAATTATTAATTTTATTCTTATAATTCCATTTTGTATTAAATATAACATCACTATTCTATTAATATGCTATTAAATTTAAATTTAAATTTGTATTTAATGACATCACGACATTAATAATATACATTTTTACTATATTTATGTGATGTATATATTGTTTGTAATCGTCATACAGTGTTTTATTGTCGATGTTCATGTAATCACGTCCCAAAATACTTATCAAACAAATAAGAACAGATCAATGTACCCAATTGGTTTTTTTGTGATTGTATTCTTGATGTAAAAGATACTGAACCTGTTGGAGCGACCAGCCATAGCGGTTCCAGGTGAAATCCGCCGTAGACGTTAAACAGTTTTGTGAGAACTCATATACCTCGTTAGTATAAAGTGTCTCTCATCTCCCCTCCAAACACCCCGACCAAACACACTTGTCGTTGGAAATTTAAATGTTCCTATACACGTAACCACTATCATACAACGAGAAGAAAAGAAAAAAAGTGACTCAAGAGGGAATATAATATTAAACGGATCACGGTGAACCGTAAATTTAGAAATTTTTGCCAAAAAACAATGTATAGCAATAATGAATACCGCAGTAAAGAGGAAAAAATGTCAAATAAGTTTAAAACATGTTAGAACTATTTATAGGTATATATTTTATATATTTATAATCACGCAAATAATATTATTATAATATGTGTACCTAAGTATATTTAATATTATATATGTCGTTTTTCACGATTCTATTGAATGGCGAGCATTACGATGAATTACGACTATGGCGATTCTCGGTCAATGCGATTCGTGGCGAATAAAAAAAAAAAAGACGCAGAAAAATAATAATAACGATAATAATATAATACGAAAAATAAGGAACAGATTTGTCCGGGAAAGAAGATTTGGCGGTTTCGTCGTGAAGACAATGTGGCACAACAACAGGTGTGAGAAGGGGGAAAATAATCGCCGGATGACGGCGGCGTATCGTCGTGGGTTACCGCGAGCGGCGACGAGTCTGACACAATTCCTCCGGCCGGTCGGAGCCGGAAGCCTCCGAGCAATACTATACACGACTACCAGCCATTACTATATATATTATTATTATTTTTATTATTATTATTATTATACACACAGATACGAAAACCAGTCGGACCACACTCGATTTTCGCGCTATCGTTCTTTCTGGCGGCGACGACTTGGATGATATATATATAGCTGGTATATAATATATATATATATTCAACGAATATCAGCATATAGATTATACACGTATATATTGTATAGTAAAGTTGGTATATATGTGCATATATACCAAAAATATGTTACACCTGTACATGCGTTTGTGCGCCGGCGAAATTCCAAAGACATGTGTTAACCATATACCACGTATACGTATGTCTGCTGCCGGTCATCGCTGCGAGTACCTATATTTTTCAATGTACAGATCCAACAGTATCATATGCATTTTAGAGCTCTACGAAACCCGTGTAATTCAGATGGCACATGTTGGAAACGAATAATTTCATCTAAAAATATAATTTAACTATAAACAGGTGTATAATAAAATTGTATGCTACAAATGGTTATTGGTTATGCTTAAAAATTGGCGGTTGTTAAATTCAGTAGCATTGTTTTAATTTTTTTCTGGGGTACCAACAAGATTTTAAGAAATTCACTTTTAAATTTCACCTGACTTAACAAAATTCTCATGATTCTAAATTTACTTAATGCTAGGTATCAACTCTCAGCGGTTGATTGATCATATAATGCTATCAAATATTTTATTTATATTATAATGTATACAGTATATACATATTGTTGTGTTATTTGGTGTACCTACGCGAATAATTTTGGCAGGTCAGTAGGAATCTGTTTAAATAAGGGGTGCTACAGAAACCTTGACCACCTTGTCAATTGTTCTCCACTGTTATAATGTAGGTATATATACTTAACTACTGAAGCATATTAGAAATTATACAGATATATTCGAAACGGATCCAATAATTGTATATAATATAATGTGTAGGTACCGACCACGGACAATGTATATATATATATACCTATACAAATATTATAGTTTGTATATAATAATAATATACGTTTGATCATGATGATATTATTGTGGAGCATATACCCGTTTTATACCTGTGTTGTATATTATATAGTAGCCCGCAGGGAGGACTGCCCACTAGAACTTCGACGCCGCTTGTGTAAGTCTTATATTATATACCTACACGCGATAATATATAATATTATGTTTATGTATCGTAACTTGCACATATATATATAGGGTTGTGTATATATTATGTTGACCTATATACAAATTAAACGTTTTCGAAAAAATGTGCGGAATGGTGTCAGATCCATTTTCAAAAGTTAGCTGTTGGCGCCGGCACCGCGCAGTGCAGTGCTCGGTGTTCAAAATACATATAATGCCGGGACGAACAACGTGAACGGAAAAATGTAAATATTGATCGAATTAATAATAACTACAACAGTGGGTAATGAATAAATTAGGTACGAGAATATTTTTTTATTTACCGAATTTCTATGATGCACTCTAATCTGCGATTACCGACAGTGTTTACGACATTTCAGGGCAACGCGTAACGCCCTGTATAATACAAATACTGCCTATAATGTCGAAAATTTTCGCGAGAACAAAACCGTCAATGTAGTTTTTTCAAAGTCTACGACCGGCGAACGTCGAACCATAATTATTATACCATTGCCGCGTGCATAATATTATTACGGTCGGTTTTTCGTAAATTACGTGACGACAAAATTATTGGTTTGCGAATAGAAAACAAAAATTGTGTTACACAACGTCGTTGTCGTGTCTTAAATACAAATAAACAAAACATATATGAAACACGACAGCAGTGCGTTTATAGTTCTATTATTATTATTATTATTATTATTATGTGCTTTAGGTTTGGGCGTTATAACATATTTCTTTCTTTTATTGTCTCGATCCCCGGACGCCTGACAATTAAAAATAATATGTTGTAACCTCCATAGTATACCAGCTGATACCTTATTATACGTATGTATAGGTTCGCGAACGACCTACATTTTTGTTGACAAATTTTTGTTTCTTTTGGAGTGCGTATCTCTGATTGGGATCGTTACGGGATGAATAAAATCGCAATCGCAGTGAATCCGGCGAGTTAATCGTCTACGCGCAAACCGCCACTTCAGTAACAATAACAATCGTTTGACAAATGTTATTATTATAACTCGAACTTCCGCCAGCTTTCGTGTGGTTTTTTTTGTTAGCGAGGTATCTCGTCGAGATTATCCCAATACGCTGTGGGTCACAGAAATGATGTGCGATTTTCGTCACCGACGCGCGACGGCTAATCATAATCGATAATATCGACGGCTAACAAACGATAAGATATCTTTACTTGACAACTATATTGTATCGTAGCCCGTAACAGCTTATAAATATATAATAATATGTACTTATATGATACATAGGTAATATGCATTTATTATTATTGTATGCAACGGGTGCGAGAGTGAAAGGAAAACGGCATCAAACAGATAATATTATAATACCATTACATACCGGTTAGACGTCATACTGCAGTGTAATGTGCGTAGGTGCCATATTATATTATTTTAAAATTTATTACTCGAAACTAGATATCATACACTTTTGAAAACATCGTTTGTGCAGAAGCGAACGACTAAACGACGATACCCGCGATTGATATTCTGAGTTAATTGTGTAGATAGCATACCACAACCTTGATGCGATCACCGTCATAATCAAAATATCATCCGCATATATAATTATTGTTATAACTTATAATTATCGTCGATTAAAGTATATTATCGTGTGAAACTTTCCGTCTCACGATGACATATTTTGACTGTGAATCGATTATTGAAATACATTTTTAACAAATACGTCGTCGCCCCGAACACACGCACTTCTCGAACGACGACAACCGGGGTTACAGTAAACATAATATTTTCTTTCCGAATCGATGATTTTCTTATCACGGTTCCACTAAATAAGCAAGCATCATACAGTGTCATTTATGAATACATATACAGAGTTTTCAGCAATAACATTTGATATTTATAAAATAAAGAAAACGACGACTTTCGGTATACCTATCTATACACCTATTTGTCGGTTGTCCTACCTTTTTAATATATACACCTATATATATATACATATTGTATTCTACGAGTAGCCATTTATTTTAATAATAAGCAGATGACAACACATGTATATAGTGCGTATATTATTACTATAATAGTTTTGTCAAGTCACAAGAGTGACGGTTTTTGCTGAATATCGATTTTCTAAAAAAAATAAACGATTTTCAAACAATAAGAACTGACAAAATGGTCACACACACACTTAAATCTTCTACTGTACCGCATTGAACGGTCAATTGAATTCCGATAACTCTGTAGCAGGATCTGGGAGAAAAATAGGAAACATAGGAAAATCGCATATTGTACGTATAAGTAACATATATAACAGTATAGTACACAGTGTTGGGGTTTACTCGATTTTCCTAGAACGATTTTTTATTATTATGCTTACGTAATAAGGGTAGGTACCGTACATCATATATATAGCTTCCTGTATGATGTATACTGGAAGTGTAACTTGGCGATGAAATAATATTTACACAATAACATCGCGAGTAGTTGCAGAAACGATTGATTTTCACGCGCACACAATTATTTGTTATGATATGTAGGTAATTGAATATATAACTGATTTCGGTAAGTGGGTGATACGAAAATGTATGATACCGTACAGCGTGTTTAAGATGCCTGCACAATATATTATATTATTACTGTTATGACGTGTACCGCAGTACTTACGATATTGCATATTTTTCGGCGTGGTTAATCGATGCGCGGTAAGAAGAGCGACTATAGTGGAAACAATTTACACACTACGTTTAAACGACGTGCTTTATAAATTATTGTAATATTATATTATGTTATTACTATTATGCGTGTCAATTATGCGGTTCATGTCTGCCTCCAAGTCGCGGTAGACATTATATTACTGTCAGGACCGAAACGAAATTGTGTACCTATACGTGGCGGCATCATTGAACAATGATAGGCATCTTATTATTATCATTACAACGGTATAATAATAATAATAATAATAATATGTATTTTAACATAAAAGTCGACGAAATTTCAATAGTTTTCCGGAAAAACGGTGGCGCTGCAAAATCGTGTGAACAAATCGGGTTTTCACATGTCCATAACACCATGATGCGCGTGTTTGTTACCGATCACTTTTCATTTCACTTTTCGGAGTGAAAAAAAAAAAAACAAGAATATAAGAAAAAGAAATTATACTGTACTAATACTACAACACTACTTTTACACCTAATATAATAACGTTCCGCACACAATATTACGATGTACCTATATGGACCTGCTAAGAACCTCAAATATGTCGCGGACGCATTGAACTGGTCGACAGTGACTATACAACATATTATATTGACTGATAAATAAGCACCGTCTCGTACATAACATATACTATTTGGCCGGATTATAATATTATATCGTCGGGAAACCCGCAGAGATTCGATGAAAAATCGGAGACAGCGTGGGAGGTGGCGTACGGATGAAAAGCGCGTCATATGAACCTCATCGGAGCTCGTCACACGACCGATTTGCATAAATTAATACTCGTAATAATATTATTATAACGCATAAAAGCGGATATGTGAGGTCCTCGTCAGAACTGGTTCACACAGGTTTCGAGCGACGTACGGCTCCTGTTGTATATTTCCGTCATGTAACTTACGCAAAAAAAAAAATGCATAACAACGACCGACTTTGTGGGCGAAAAACGTGGTCGTGACGGTCGCGGACGGTACACACAGTAAATATAATACACACGACGTCGTTTTGACGGTTTTTCGAATCGCTTCACCCATTGAAGATATCCATCAGCCGGGCTCTGCGACGTGGTCTCATCGTAATATTATTATGCATATGATATCATACGCTCAGGAGGTACTTGTCATCATGTGTGTGACGTGTGTAACACGACTGTAATATTTCTGTTACGATATTATAAGTTGTTTCGGAAAACCACGAAGACGCACAATTCAATACCTACTCGCGACTATGTATTAAATATGTTTTATGTTATGACGTATCAACGCCTACGATATAGACAATACTCTGGAAACGTCGCAGTCGTCTCGCCGTCGAGAAAAAAGACAAAATATAAAACATAACAGCAGTGTTGCGTAACAATCGCTCTTCTCGTGTTATTATACCCACTAATATGAATACAATATAATATTATCTCTTAAATAGGTTTGTTTCGAAAACAAATTTGAACGTCGTTGCTACGATGTTAAGCATCATATAATAATAATATTAAAATATATACATAGCGAAGAACTCGGGCGACCTCGTCGGTAATGGTTAAGTGCGTTCGGAGGTAGCCGGTGTGTACCATACGTAGGTATATACCCAACTATTTACTTGCACATGATGGCGGCTGAACCGATAAGCCATTGCGCAACATCACTCGTCGTATTTTAATAAAAATATTGTATTATTATCAATACCGAGGTCCGGGTGTTTCAAGGTTTGTCGAGTGTGTTAACAACAAACTGGATTGTCCTATATTTTAATGACTATTATGCATATTATAGCATAGTTTAGGTATATATGTACAAGACTGCAGTATTACCTATATGATATATACGTTTGGCGACTGGCGCACGAACGATAAAGTTCTGAAAGTGATTACATAAAATTGTTAAACGCGAGTTAATAGTACGTGTCCCCGACACCCGAGCAGAGTAAAATATTTATAATTTAAAAATATTATTATGTTCGAAGAATATTATTATGACGTTATGTATATGAAAATAATATACTCGTATTATCATATATGGTAGCCGGTAGGTAGGTAACCTAACCTATAACGCATTTTCAGTACGCCGTTTAACCGTTCAACCGTTTATTTATTCATTTAATCGTTTCGCATAAATGCATCCTGAAACATGGACAGCTAGCTAATACCTATACTGATTTCACATAATACTCGTTAATTATTCGGGCGTCGGCGACCCGTCCACGACATCGAATGCAACCCGTTTTCAAGACCTGTCGATAATTGTTTCGCGACGCGATGAAAGTGTGGGCTGCAGCCGGTATATCCATCTAACTATTATCGGGCATATAAAAGGTACACCTGAGCGTCGATATCACTCGCGAGTGAGCGAAAGACATGCGATTTCTTGTTCACAGTGTCGGCGGTGTGTTGTCTCAACGGCCATCATACCAAAATACAATGATGTTAGCTGTATAATATAATCATATAGGTAGTGAAATATAATAATATATTGTACTATACATATAAGTACGCAAAAAACGTCAAATACGAATACGGTTATGGTACACGTGAATTCGCTTGTATTATATATATATATATATATAGCGTGTAAAGTATATAATAATTATACTCGATGCGGTTCTGTCAATAGATGGTCATCGGCAGGCTCGATTGACAGTGGAAAGTTTCGCTCGGTGGCTAACCCGCGACAATAATGTATACCCGCTTATGGGCAGTTGCCTTTTTGTTTTGGCGTTTAAAGCACGATCACACAGTATAGGTACACATAATAATGCATATAAATAATATACTGTGCCGTATCAAGGACCGTCAAATTCGTTCGTAAGAAATTTAATAAGATCGACCGACCCCGCCCTTTTATATAACGACACAACCCCGGCCAGACCGCACCTGTAAATGGGTTTTCGTACATAACATAATATTATTATAAATATAGTAATAATTATTGCGACTTGTGCAAATAATATTGTCGAGTGGACAAGACGTGTCCTATTGCTCTATGCACACCTGTTGTCGGTTAAGCAATTATATAAGTTATATTTTACGAGACGAGTTGGAATTTAAAAAAAAAAAATTGATGTAACAGAACTTTAACGAGGAGGTACATATATATATAGGTATGCTTCTGTAAGGTACTCGTTGGTATTAAAAATGAAAAAAAATCGCACACTACAGAAAATGTTTGGTCACAGACGATACAAAAAGATATATGTCCTGCGCGACTTTTATATTATTTCATAACACGCCATCACGGGCAGCTATTTAAATTTTACTGCGATATCCATACATAAATATAATTTCATTCACTTTGTAATGAATTAATTTATGATAAATATAGATTATATTTTTAATACCTCACTCAATTTTTTAGTTTTGAGTTCATAATTTAGACACAACTTTAGATGATAAATAGTATTTAAAAATGTGTACGAAATATATATTAACAATGTTAATGAGTAATAAAATGTTGGTACCTCAACTTTTCTACGTAGGTCTACGCATTTATTATTATTGGATAAAAATATAAAATATCGTGATTATATTTTTCACCTTGAATACAATATTCTAAATAAAATTTTACTTATAACAAAAACAAAATATTAGTAATTATCATAATTGATCATTGATTCAAAACCAAGACAATGGTTAAATAAGGGCAAAGTATAAAATGTTGTACAGCTTTCGTTCGAATTCCATGTGTGGTTAGTTATACGTGGGTGAGTGTAGTAAAATATAATGAATATCGGTCTCCTCTTGATCGTTCCGAGTGACCATTAACAATTTTTTTTCCTCAACATGCCTATTATGGGCCAGTCGTACATCACCCAAACAAGCGTTGATCGGAGAAATCTCCACGTTTGTCCGTTTGCTTACACGCCGTGAAACACAATCCTACTAATAATAATAACAAGAAAACGAAATCAACATAATATATAATGACGATCAAATTCCATTTGTTACTTTCATCGTATATTCTTGACCGTCATCATTGTCAGCGTCCTTTCCCTCGAACATACATTGTAATTACATCATCCATCATCATAATTTACTGATACTGGCCGGTTACCTATAAACATATACCTGTATATCGTATGATGTATATATTATAAGCATCCACTGCGCACGTGCAGTATATTATACGTATCGGGTTTTTTGTTTCTTTTTTTCATCCCGGATAACCATTTAGAACATTGGATGGATTAACATCTTGATTATGGTCGGCTTGTCTGCAATACAGACTATAATAGAAATATACATACTATATATTATATCATAATACTTAAAAAAAAACATAAAACATTCACAAATATATTATATAACACTAATAATGATACAGACCACATGAGACATATTGTAATATTATATCAACAAAACAAATGAAACACGTTTAACACTCATATTAAATATAATTACCCATAGCTGCAGGTTATGACGAAATGAATCGATTAAAACATCGGACGATCTATGATTTGAAAACGTGACAATAAATATGAATAATTATTATACCTACATCATAAACCACTTATATTATTTTGTGTGTTGTTTTACACTAACTGCAGCGCGTTTTTCACGCAGAATTCCAATCGGACTAAGGTTCGTCGACTACGTGCTCCGAGAAATATTTATTTCATTTGCTTTTGGAGCTATTCTGTACAATCTTATCCTATACACCACCGCATTGGCGTATAACAAACCGCAGCGGAAACAATAGCGTCACAACACAACAATACACACACACGCACGCACTTATTATAATATTATTATGTGTATTTTTCGACGTCGATTTTATTGGGTATCGCGCAAACAATACGGCGTGGATTATGTTATATATAATATACGCATTATTACGATCCGCAAACGCCTCTGCGGTCATAAGGTCAAGTTCGAAACGTGTGATGAAACGCTCGACTGTTTATTATATTATCTATATATTACACACATATTATACAAAATCTACGTTTGTGTGTGTGTGTGTGTCGGGGGTCGGGTCGGGTCGGTAGCGCATTTAGAACTTTCTACCGCAGCGATGGCGACGAAAGCAAGAGTGACTGTAGAGAAAGTCCCACCCGTGATAACGTTTCGTGTTGATGCTGCGCGTATATTATAACATGGATGTTTATCGTAATACAATATCATAAGAAGCGTGCAATGTGTATACACTCCCAAGGGCTGCAGGCCACAACTAGTTATTATTTTCATTTCGGACGAAATAATGATTTCTATTCTATAGTCCCGAACATGTTTGCGTAAAGAATAGGGGGTGCAGATTGCAAATACGAGTACTTGCAGCGTGAGATAGTATTATAAAATTATTATGATTATGTACGCACAATTCGTTGCGGTGGGGTAACGTTGCTAAAAACCTATTAAACATAGTGATTTGTGCCGTACATATCTATGATTGTTGAAAAAAAAGCCATGATTTACATTGCATCGTAAAAGAATGTATAAGTAATATATACATATAATTATTATAGTTATATAAGTATAATAATTATATGGTAAAAATATCACAGAAATAAATGTTTCGAAAAAATGTTTGGTGAAATATAATGCTTATATTTTAATAACACTGATCTTGGATCTAGTTGCAGCCAAACATAAATTAAAGTTATTATCATCAACCACTGAAGTCAATAATAATCAGATGATCACATACATATTACGTGGACTATGTTGTGTTACTTTTTCAACTGTTCTAGCCTTCTTTGATATTTTTCACCTACACATTGAACCAAAGATTATATTTTAGGGATATTTAATTTGCATCACATTTCGAACTTTTGGTTTTTCAACTTGTACCTACAACTGTCAAATAGTTATTATATTTTTTTTAGAGACTTGCGTATGTATCAGGATTAAATAATTGCATTTAATTTCTTGACTTCTTTAGAGAAGTATAATTTTTAATACTTTTACAAGTTATACGAATATAGTCCAATTCGTAAGAAAAATAAACGTACGTTGTTTATTGTTTACATCAGAATACAAAATATAAATATATAATATAAAATAATATATTTCTTTTAACGACATACTCAAATGCCTTATTGATTATTATATTTATTTAGATTTGTGAAAACTTATTATTCTCATGAGCCAGTGGTTGCAGAATAACCAATAACAGCGTCAATTAGATATTTCTATACGCCTTGGATAAGATATATGCTGCAAATAATAAATTAGTAATTTTTACACACCCGTTGCCACGTTTGTGACATGTTATACATTATAGGCATTCACAGTGGTTGAATTGTGAGAGGACGCAGGGGTACTGAGATACCCTTCATATTATAACGTACATCTTCATCAAGAAATAGGGTTAATATTAGATTAATTTGCTTTGAAACGCTAATATTGTTCAATTTCATTTAGAGTCCACCTTTATTTTTTTTCCAATTCAACCCCACTGGCACATTCGTTTATAGGTAATCATAATGTAGTAATAATCAAAAACAGTGCCGATCGGTCGCATATTTTATACAATCATATCGATTCAAATAATACAAAATGATAATATTATGGTGTACGATAATCATAATACGCGTAATAATATTCTATGGGCCGCTGCAGACGAATTGTTTCGGACGAAATACGTGTCACACGCTCGGCGAAATAATAAAATATGTTATTATTGCGTATAATGTAATGTTATGTAGTATAACCTCATCGGTCATTACCGGGTTTAGCGGACCGCTGGAAATTGATTCGTCGTAAATAAATACACGTAAAATATCTTATGGTATACCTACTCGACAGCAGAGGTGCTTATATATAATATATATGTATATGATAGGTTTATACGCGAAATTATATTGTATATTATAATAGAATTAGTGTGTTATAATATAATATTGTAATGACAATAACAGTTGTAAGTATATTATTCATATTATATCATATATTATTATAATAATATAATACTGTATACGGTGTCGAAACGAATTCGTCGACTTGTCCGGTGCCAGCTGTTGTAGTTGGGAAACGCGTCGGAATCGACTCCAAAAATGAAAGCCATTGCGTCGATTTTCCAAACCGTATATAGTTGCATGTGCGACCATAGACCATAATATAGTATATATAGTAAGAAATATACGTAATTTCGTTAGCCACTCGGACGATGGGTGGATTCCTATAGCGTGAGTCTGCCAATGCCATTTTGGCGTCTATCCGACCGTATACGGTACTATATACAATAATAAAGTATACTGTATCACGACCGGATGGACTGAGCAATTAATAAATTGATGTAATAATATTATAATGATGAAGAAAAAAAATTATTGGAAAATCGACGGGACCGAAAACGGAGTAGTTCATGGATAATAATATTATTAATAATGATTTTCAATTCGTCAGTCGTGTGTCTGAAACGAAACGAGTCGATCGACCTCGCACTGTATATTATTGATGTATTATGCTGGAATTACGATGAGATTCGTCAACCCCGCGGGTCGTGCGGCAGTCGATATAAACTATATGCGCCACGACAACACTACTATATTAGGTACCTACCACGTAATAATGATATTATTATACGCAGCTGACAGCCTCGAATCGTATAATAATAATCAACATATCTCTCCTCTGCACCCGGGTGATGCGATGTCATTTATAAAAATTAAAAGCGCATCACCCCTGCAGCCCACAATTCAATCCGAACGGAATAAAATAATATTAATCACTCAAGTAAGTGATGGATATTATATTATTATGTGTATAGGTACTTTCGGCCACGGTGCGTTATGATCGAGAAACGTATATATATACATATGTATTATTATAATTATCATTATTATTATATACATATTATACAGCGTACGGCTTAATATATTAATATGATAATAATATTATATTCCCACACATATTGTATTATAATAATAATAAATGTACGCGTCCATACCACACGTACATTACGCGCGTATATAGTTTGTTTCTCTAGTGCTGTCAGCGTCCAGTTCTGTTGTATATATGATATGCGCACGGGTGAATTTCAAACCGGTATAGCGTGTGTATTATTGTATATATATATATATATATATATATATATATATATATATATATATGTATGTCCATTATTGTATCTTAAAACGAAAGTGAAACTTGCTCAAATCACCCAAAGGGTTAATAATAATAATAAAAAAATCTGTCAGCCAGATCCGGGTACGCGATATCATTGCAGCGACGGACCTCTCCGTGCTACGACCGTACCGATATATATGATAATAATGTTATTAGGTATAATATGCGAAATACGCGTCGGTGGACAATATATTATAAAATAATAATAATCATTAACACGACGAGGCGCAGAGATATCGAAAAGTGAAATTTATAATACAACGCGATAAATGTAAATTTAATAATAAATTCGTTGTAAATGGAAAAAAAATTGGATTCGCATGCTCGGCGAATCGTCCTACACTATGATGATCGGCTCAGACTATGGCTAGTGGAGAGCTTCAGTATGAATATAGTCCCATTTTTTGTACAACATTTTTTTTCAAAAATATAACCATTATGGATACATTATAACTTCAGGTCTTCGGTATTTTGGAAGCTACGGCCGAATCTCCGAATAGCATACCGGCTTATGAATGACATTATTTCATTGATACGAGTGCACTTATTCGACGTTCGCAATTCACCGTTCGCCAGATAAGTGCATCATCGTTGCACGTATCTCTGCGGTACAACAAATGATTATATTATAGTTAAAACACAATTATCTTTTATAATATCATTTTGATACATTTTAATTCATCACACTTTATCTTTATACCTGGATAACTGTCTTTAGTATATTATAGTATCATATAAATGATTATTCGTATCTATTGTCGAAATGTATTTTTGTATTCCCAACAATGGCCGTAATACACGATGCCGATCGATGTCCCAATGTCATGTACAACATTTCGTCGGGTGTAACGTGTAGGAGTGTGCGAGGGGTTAGCTGCACTTGAACTACTTGTCTGCGCGTGAAAAGTCACAAAATGTAAATTGTATTTTCCGTTTCCGTTGCCGTGTGAACTGAAACCAATCCCATCATCACAACACCATGTGTGTGTGTGTTTTTTACGTCAATTAAACACGTCGTACGAAGTAAAGTGGAATCGTTTTACATTTTATTCTTGTGGGTCAAGGTGTTGCCGGTATATAACGGTTGTTTTGTCCGTCTGTTTGTTTGTTTGTTTATCCACTATTTTGCCATTCGGCGAGCAACGCGCACACGTCGTCATTCGTATAGCTATTTAAACGTACGCCGTTGTACTCGCATTAATATTGTTGCGGCAGGCAGAATATAATTAGAGGAGAATGAAACTAGTTTATAGTGTACGTCGTCTGAAACAGTACAGGCACAGAATAGATTAAATGGTACAGGTACGAGTAAATAGTCCATCGCGAAATTGTTTTTATTTGATTTTACTATTGTGGTCGTATCTGTCGTATGATTATGATAATAATAATAATAATATTTTAACCCCCGTACGACGACTTTATTTACGTTACATATATGTAATATAAAATATGTCATACGACAATAATACGCTGCTGCGACGTCGGTGAGTTTAGATGAGAGACAGTAGCAGGATTGCACAGAATAACGACCAGAAACGACCATAACTTTTTTTATTTGTTTTTTGTTCCCTCGATATTGTGTGTGCCAGTGGCGCGGCGTACCTGTGAAGCATTTTTTTTGTGGAGGGGGGATTTATTTAATATAATTAATAAAATATTTAAGCTGGACAATAAATTTGCATTATGACATCAAAAAACTTCTTTAGGGGGAGGGAAAATTGCCCTGTTGTTCCTCCACAGGAACGCCACTGGTGTGCACACTGTGTAGTAAGACATAACCGGCCGTATTTTTATTTATTTTATTATTAAGATAAAATAAGATGTTCCTAGCCTTGGCTATCTCCATCTATTGATATTTACAATGGTACATTTTTTACAATTTGAACATTATTATAATATTATTAATTTATATAGAAACTTAAATAGTAAGATGAATTTGCTATCTAGTATGTGCATTAATATTAGTGATAGTTACGTCGAGACGTAACTGACTATAATTTAAGTAACAGTGAACTGATATAATAATAATTAACAATAAAAGTATAAACAGATATATATGTATATATAACAAGTTCTAAAGCTTAATATTAGACGCTACGAATAACAAACAGCTGCTGTATATTGTGTGGAGTTGTTAAACCAGAAGGCCATGCGGACGGCATGTTAATACGAAGTGATTATCTCAACGATTATTATTATTGTTTGCATTACAGTCACACTGAAAATAAATAACGCCTGTGGGCTGTGGCCTAGTGTAATATATTTGTTTTGACTTGTGACGGTAAAACAAAGCAGTAAACAAAAGGTTAACCAAAAAAGAGATTTAAAAATTATCATAGAGTTGTTTCAAATTTCGCTACTTTATAACGCAAAACAAAACTTGAGATTAATCATATGTTTTATACCTGGATTGACGTTTTATTATAATAATAATATCATAATTATGCTAAAATTATTCACCCATTATTCGGTCTTACCTCTGAAAATGTAAATGTCTCAACAAAACCTTTCGAGGATTCATGTATAATGTAACGATCCATAAATTAGTATCCTTATTATTGTAACATGTAACGCGTGTAGGCATCATCTATTTATATAGTGACCAAGAATTGCATTGCAAAGATTATGGTAATATTTTGGCGTATTATACTATTATATAATAATATATTAAAATAATGAATAACTATAATATACAAATACGAAAATATTTAATATATCGAAAAAATGAAAACAAACCCATTTAGGCGAATACGGTGTAGGTAGTATGATTCTATTTTTACCTAAATTAATTTAACTTCTTAGAGGTGATTACAATTATTGGATAAAAATTTTCGTCAATAAGAATAAAATATCTAGATTTTTTTTAAATCGTCAACCTAAAATAAAATGTTTATAGTTCATCGAATAGCGTAAGTGGCGCAATTATTAATAATAGTATCGTTCCGGTATTACCATAAGACCTGTCCAGAATACTAAACACTATCTGGACTGTAATTTAAAATAAAAAAATACACAATTTTTAAATAAATATATATACGTATATTATAATGTATAATATTATTATACTGTACACTTTTGACCCGACACCGCGTTGTGATTTTTTCTCCCGTTTTCTTTTTCACTGAAAATTGTTCAATTCGAGTGCTCGTGATGTATCTACAGGTTTAGTAGTTTTACCTATAACGAATCGATAGTGAAAAAAATATGCATAAATTATTATACTTATTCTCTAATATGAAATCATTAAGATGTATAAAAACAGAGTTCAGTCGAACCGCGATCGCGCTCGAATTAGTCGGGATCAGAGTGGGCCATAGCAATATTGTGTTATTATAAATTCGATAATAAAAAATAATAATATAGTACAGTGTAAAGACGGTGCGAGGCGGAGGGCTATCGGTGAAACCGAATGAGCTCGCCTGGAGACTATATCAAATCATTATAAATTATAATAAATATTCACCCAATATATTTGCGTGAGTGCGTGCATATATAAGATATTATAATCGCGACCGACAGGATACGACGAGAACGCACCGCTTTCGCGAATTATAGTTATATCAGATATTCAGATAGACGGTTCGAAAATCTTCGAGAACGGGTTAATTATAATATTATTTACTAAATTTTGCGATGACGACTTTTACCGAGTCTTAAACACCTATAAAGACGCGAGACGGGTATACAGAGTGTTGTCACGCACACACGTGTGGGTACACGATAATAATGTATCACTTTCACCACTGTATCTATACGGTCTACGATAAATTTAAAAAAAAATTTATATTAATATATTTTATTATAGTTTAACAGCTTTAAGACTTCGCGTAATGATATACAACTCCTCGATACCGAAGGGCGTAAAGGTAAAAATTACTAAAAAAACGGTTTTAACTTTTAATTTCTATTCTCTGGTCATCAAGTCCGAACATATAGATACAATCGAAATATATATCTAAATTTATAAATTAAAATTATACTTCAGGATAGTGGAAGTTCAGAGAGAGTGACAAAATTAAATCTAACGCAGGAATATTTCTGCAACTAGGTAGGTATCGAAAAACATGAGTGTGCACAATACTCTATCACCACTCTGTTTGAAAACAATCTTTTTTGTATTGCTATAATTTTGATCCTTTGCCGTATATGTTTGATTTACCGAGAGTAAATCTGTTGCGTGTTCGTAGTATAATATAGTATAATATAATATATAGTCATTTAAGTACACGCCGGAAACGTATCCGGAATCGTACAGCGCCAGCAATTATACTGTTATTATTCAACCCACACAGGTGCTCAAAACGATGTGTTCAACCAAAAAATCCACGTTCGCATAAATCAAACGGATTTAGGTATTAGGTGGCTCGTGAATCATATTATCGACCAGTTGCCTCGGAATGAATAGTTTTCGCGAACTGACATTTGCACGAAAACCACTACCTCCCCCCCCCCAATCACACAATATATGTTCTCGTATATGATATTAATTAGATACCTGCCTACGTCCTATACATTATAATCTATTTTTATACAATGTTATCTGCAGCTCGTGATTTTTTCAATTGCAAGAATTTATTTTAAAAACATATTTTAGTTATTAAAATTAATTTCTAAAATTGTCATTTGAAGTAATTGTACGTATAATTATTACATTTATGGCACTTATACGTAAAATATTATTATCGAAATGACGCTTAAGTTGTAACTCGTAAGTACAACGGCGAGTTCTTTATTTTTGTGCATTTTATTTAATCCGACGATAATATAAGACTGTTTTTTAACTACCGGACCGGTTTGTCGGTATACTACGTCACCACGTTTCCCCGTTTATATTGTCACTATAATAATAATATAATGAGACGCATCGGTGGTGGCAACGATGACGATAGTACATCGCCACAACGGTGCAGTCAGAACCGTTCGGTTCTCGCCGATCATAAAATATCAGCTTTGTATAATATAAACTGACTATTCATAGTAAACGGCTGCGGATAATTTAATTTTTATTATGTTATTATCTCTTACTATATAAAAATTATAAACTTCTCTATTATTATTATGATGGGATCCCCGGGGTAGGTGGTATTCACTCGATAAATGAGTGTTCTGTAAACTGTTATTCGTCGGTGTAAATACCCAGAGCAGATATTTTAATAGACTGTAGACTGCGCCACTGCGGTACACAATTTTAACATAATGAAATTATCTCTAAACTATGTTCAGATATTTTGTACCATTAAAAATTTTAATAACGGTAATTAACGTTTTTTTGAATAAACTTTCATATTTTACGTTTTTGTTGTGCCCGCCACGAATACAACGACGAGGTATGCATATATACGATTAACACGTATATTTTCAAAACCACGGAATCGATCTGATTAGTTTTTAACGAAATCAAAATAATAAACACTTTAAAAAATACATAAATAAATATAAAGGGTTCAACACGTGTACCTATAGTAAATTTAACAGCTGAGATAAATCATGGACGCTATTTAACGAAACGTAGAGGTTTTTTTTACTGATCGTATACACAAGATACACAGCATGTCCACAATTAATGTACCGACAATTTTACATAGTTCCCACGATTCGTGTAATGTATATATAAATCCCGATGAAGAATTACCATTCACCATAAATATTTCCAGAAATCTGTTAAGAACCACTAACTATAGTAACTACATATGTTACATATGATATGTATATTTACTATTTAGTCTAAATTAATGAAAGTTGGTCTATGTCGTTACACTGTAATAGGGCTAGGTGATATAACTATTTGTATATCTAGGTACCTATGTTTCTGTGAGACGAATAATCAGAAACGTACAAAAAAAATTGAAAATGAAATGTAAATCACAAGTCATAATCAATATAAATTTTAAATGATTATAGGATGACTTTGAGGAGGGCCGGGGAGGGGTCTAAATCTCAAATCATTTGTATACATGTCCGGCGCCATAATATACAATAAATTAGGTACGGATAGCTTTAGGGAAATAATGAAGTCTCCGCAGATTTCGACTATAGATCAATAAAATATTTATAACGGGAGATATGGTGTTTAATTTGATAGGATAAATTTCCGGCAGGTCTTGGAGGAGTCGGGAAACCAAGTCGATTTTTTTTTTGCTCTTAACTGTTTGCACCGTCGGTGACGGTTAATTGGTTATGCACCTGCTTATAAATTATAATAGTTATATTGCAATAATATTACATCTACTATATCTAGGTATGATTTGACTATAATGTCACATACTTTGTCACACGTTATAATTGTACCCACAAACCGCATTGTGTGTGTTTAAATACTTCGAAATAAGTCGATTTAATTTTTTATACTAATATTATTGTTCAAAAGCAAAAAATAATATATATTATGTTATAATAATAATGATCATATAACCGTTATTCGGTTTGTCGGGTGAAATTCGTTTGAAAAAGAGAACACGACTGTACACTGGATGCCTGCAATTAATCGTGTATGACTGCTCAATGCTCATAAGTCATAGTATATGGAATCATAGGGTGTGCCACGAGGCTTTTCTATGTATGATAACAAATTAATTTATATTATATTGTATGATGGCATGCAAGATCGTCGACCGGCTGACCAGGTTTATACCATATAGTAACATTGTTACGATCGTTATCGACCATGCACAGTTTGAAGTACCTATTTAATAATAATATAATATGTACCGCGGCTACGTCATGCTGCAATATGCGCATACGGTATAGATATATTCAAATCTTCGGCCGATTGTATGGAAAGCGCGTTTTAATTTGCGTCGATTAATTATGATTATTAAAATTTGATTGAAAAACAATAATTCGTGATACCGATCATCCACGCTGCAGTTATTATATACGCGCGAGTGTGTATATAGCCCCACGCCCATCCGAACCTGCTGTGTTGGAGCCAATAATAATAATTCACAATGCGTATTTAGCGTCATGTGTGCACACACATGATGTATGATGACCATCGTGCACAATCTCTTTGCAGATAACTCTGTTGCTGGCCCAGCTTAATGAAATACCTGTACGACCTACCCTCCACTCATCGTGCAGGATCAGCAAAACCCCGCCAACGCAAAATGTAACTGTTCCGAAACCTAATCAGGCATGGATCCAAGTTTTTTTTTCGGTGGGCCACTAGATATAATCTCGACAATTATTACAGATAACATAGTTAAATTCAATTTAGAATAATTTTTATTTATTTATTTTAAAATTAATTAATTTTATTAACATTGATAATATTTATGTATAGTGATATAGAAAAATGTGTGGCTTTCAGTGTACGAATACTATAGATGAAATCTTTAAAAAAAAAATGTAAAATCTTATAAGAAATATCTTTAACAGTATTTTGGACGAAAATACTTAAAATCAAAATAATTATTGATTTTTATTAAAATTTTGGGTGAGCCAAAACCCTAGATCCGCGCCTGCTCTGCAACGTGCAGGACGATGAAAACATATTATATTTTACTGCCCACTACAATGTTTTAGTATTCGCTGGTCGACAAAAACGAATGACCAATTTTTCATGCAACTTTCCATCACACGAGTTTTGTTTTTTGATTTTCTGTCAAACGGTTTCGGTTTTTTTTTTCCAAGTGTTTTCGAACCGTGCCGTGTATTTCTACAATGCTCGCTGCCGATAACTATATATATACAATGCAGTCTGTTGTGTACAATATATTATTATTATAACGGTCGACGTGCACAATACGTATACTGTACAAGATGATACAATATCGTGGCGGACGTAATATATTGGGATAGGCCGCGGTGCACGTAGGACAAACAAACACTGACCGGTTGGGAAGACAAGCCGGCATATTATGCATTTTTTTTTTTATCAATTTTCGTCAGACGAGCACGCGATACATGGATATAGCCATTTTTGTGAGCATCGATCAACGTCCACTGCGTCGGGCACGTGATAAATTATTGGCGGCGGCGGCATCGTCGGCGATGCTGCCGGAAGGCTTTGATTTCTCTACCACCAACCGGTTATCGGAATTCGGGACCTACTTCGAGACATCCGGCATTTCCACTCTACAACGTTCACCGAAAACTTATAGGAATAGGCCCATTAGCGCGAGTGTGTAGTACGATTTGTTTGAGCAAAAAATTTCCGTCGTGTCAGACTAGCATGCGTCAATTTTTTAATGTATTATAATACTATACAATTATGTGCAGTGTACTCCACGACTGACAGAAAGTAATTATTTTAACGCGCAAACCAAGAAACATCACAGTGCATTTTCTACTACAGAAAAATAATATGTCTATTAATTACATTATTATATTTGAAAAAACAAACAGTTTTCCCTCGTATCTTCCAAGATATTTTCCGGTTCAGGTATATGACTCCGAAGTGTCAAACCCTGTGGGTTTTCTCGTTCGTTACTTTAAGCATCAATGAACACATTTTTTCTTTTACATATTTCCCAAATATGCGTGCATATAGGTATTGTATAGTAGGTAGTAGCAGGTATACACGCGTGGAATAAACCACTACGATTTCCCGAAATCGATTGTGTGATTGTTTTTTTTGTTTTCGTTTATCCTTTTCCATCGCGACCGACGTCTGCACTTCTGCAGAGAAGTCTTGTTTCACATTTTTTTTTCCGCGGCAATCGAAAAGCGTTTCCCTTGCATATAAAATGTATGTTGTACATGCGTTGTATTCAGATTTCACTGTGCGCGCGCATTATGTACGGTGGTCCGGATGTTGACATATTTCGTCTGAAGAACAAATAATAACGGCGTGCCCGATGAGTGGACACAGGTAGGTCTTTGAAATTCACGTCGGAAAATGTGCGGTAAACGGGAATTTTCCGTCCCATGTGTTTTTCAACTAGCAAATCGACTATACGGTATATTACGGCAGTTTACCGGTGCGTAACGAGAGACCAATTGCCATGTGACTGATTCAGTTGCTATACATATAATATATATATGCATATTATGTGCCTATATATTTATAATATACATATGAACGAGCATAGCGATAAAACGCTCAGTGAATTCAAATATCATCGTTTACTTATGTTGAATGATGTACGGGGTCCGTACTATATATGTACGTGTATAGGTCCTAAACTTTTTCAGTTTTATAGAATATTGATAGATTTGATGAAGTGTACGTTATTGTTTATTATATTGCATACAAATAGAGAAAGGAGAGAGAGAGAGAGATATATACGTTTGGTGCAGACTGACAGAGGCACGAATGAAAACTCACCCTAACGAGTACCTATAATATACATGTTAAATTATTTGCCGTTTGTTGGAAAAATTTTTTCATTAGATTATTATGATTTAAAATCACCCACAACTATCACGAAATCGATCAATGTCCCGTCGTCGTAGTATACATATATAAATAGGCACGTACATAATATATGACGAATTATACATATATATATATTATTATAAATTAAGCATTGCTTAATAAGCAATGAATACGAGCTGCAAGTCGAAATCTCATAATATTTCTTGGCGACAATAGCTCGACGAGAGGAAGCGAGAAAAAACGTCATTTTCCCATCGTACTTCAACCCCGATAATAAACATAATTATCCAATTATTATTTTATCAGTTTCTTCCGTTTCCGGGTGTAGCGTTGCACGCATAATATTATCGTACATAATAATAATATTATATATTATTATGATCCACAGATCGACCGACTGCTCTTATTAACGGATTTCCTGCGAACGCGCACACGATATACACGCGCGCTGGTATACGTCACGGCGACGTTGTAGTTATATCGTGTAGGTACCGACACGAGACGGTCTTGCTATACTAGCTTTGACGATAATATTATTTTTAATGACTGTGGATAATTATGACGCTACAGTGGCCTGCAGTATATAATATGGGTAATTACCTGCAGTATATAACTATATATAAATATAACTATTAACTATATAAGTAATATTATATTATGACTTAGCCCGCAGTGGCTTGCGACCGACCGGTGTCTCTGTGACGGCGGCGGGTAATCGTTTTGCATATCGCGCGAGGTTCTACTACAGTATACTATACAATACTGCTGTTCCATCAAAGTCGTCGATCTATCGCTCGAAAAACGCCGCGTTTTGGCGTGTAATACCGCGGGTACACTCTGTCAATAATAACAACACGAAGAAGAAAAAACTAACAAGAAAATACAAAACAAAACAAAGCAAAAAAAAAAAACGGATTTTTCGCGCGATTTTTAGTAACGTCATCGTTTAACGGTACTCATCATCGCTGCACACTATGCCGTCAGTGCAGTCGTTGATGGTGAGCGATTGGATTCAGCAATTATACGACAACGACGACGACGACGACGACGATGAATGCACCATCAGCTGCCCGTCGAAAAACAATCGTGGTACATTTACCTAAATAGATATACACAGATCAACCGATATCTATAGTTATCATTATCATTATTATTATTATTATAACGACTGTCGCTCGAAAAAAAAAACGCCGTCCGAAAAGACCGTTTCGAACAGCGTGTGTTTATTCGAAATCGATCTGGACGCGCGCCGTTAAATGGAGACGTTGTGGCGTCCTACTATGTTATTATTATTATGCACTCATCTGACCGACGATGATTCATATTATACGAGACGACAAATAATATTGTAGTAAATCATCGATTGCACGCACGCGCTTAAAAATACAACTGCACATTCACGTAATGTGGTTTTATATTAGGCTCGAGCCATCATCTCCCGCGGAGACGCGACGCAGCGGGTTACCACTTCATCTGCAATGGAGCGGCTGTTATTCAGTCGTTGTCGTTATGATATTATTTGTATACGTGATTTCGTTCAAACGAACAAATTGTATTCAAATCTCTCGAAAATTAATATATTTTTTTTCTTTGAAACGCGTTCCATCGAGAACCTGTGCCGCCGCCGCGCCTGCAGCATTTATAATATTATGCAGGGCACTCCTCTACATCGCGATTTCATATGCGAAAACATTATAAACAACTTACCGTAAAATAACCCGGATTGACCAAACAACAATAATTATCGCTCTTACGAGTGACATGGTGAACTTGTATTAATAACGAAAAATCTGACCACCGTGTGTAATAAAACAAATTTGTATGGCGATGAAAATAATCGCAATAATTTCGTCGTAAAAATATACATATATATATGAATTCGTAATAAATAAATAAATAACGATCATAATATATTAAACAAGTTTTTTATGATCGACAGTCCGACGACGTGGACGGTAAAATGAATATATATTTATACATATATTATTATGATACACAGGATAAAATAATATGCAGCTGGTGGAGTTCGACGGATTTATGATCTGCGAGCTTAGTCGAGTCGCCATCGTGCATAAGCAATATAATATTACTACGTATTTATAAATCATGGTTTTTTTTTTTTTAATCGAGGAAATTTATCGTTTGTACACGGTTAAAATTTGAACGAAAGCTCCTGGCAATGGTGGCGTTCACTAAAATACAGCAACAATAACAACACGCGCGAACAATAACAAACGATTAAATAATTATTATAGAAGCAGTGCTATTGTTTTCGGTGGCACGTCCACGAACCCGACGATATTATAATAATTGTAACATAAATATTAAAATATGTTCCATATCGACTGCACGTAATAAAATGTTTATTTTAATTCGTCACTTGCGCTCTTGGTGCTCTATATAGCTAAGCCGAATACATTCGACGTGATTTTAAAGCGTACACAGTTTAGTGTGTTCAATGAATGAAGGGGTGGTGGTTATGCGCCCGAATGAGGGGTATGCGATTGTTCATCCTGAAAAAAGTTGAGAACGAATACTGATATATTAAAATATACGCGCACATAATATAGGCAAAATATAATATAGGTTAGGGCGTCGGGTAACTTGTCGGATCGATGACGATGAGAAGGGGTGGGGATAAATGCATGGACTGTGCATGTGATGTGATGAATTATTATCATAGGTTAGGTTAACGTTAACCTAACCTCTTGACTATATAGCTATATAAATGTGTAGATCGCGACAGACACGAAGAGTAAAAATTATGCAGACCAACAAATCGACGACGTAGGCATTATTATCCATCTATAACCGTCGATGATGGAATGCCACGCGAGTCTCGCCATCTCGTCGCGGTCGAATGTCGGCAGTTTTACGATTATATTATGCGTATAAAATATATAAACATAACAATACTAGGCAGTGCAATATTATATATATATATATGACGATACAAACCCGTTAACTCGCCACAGCCACTTGCCGTGAACGCTGAACACGAACTATTATTATTATTATTATTATTATATTATCGTCCTGCGAATAATCCTGTCCACGCACATTTTCCGTTACGCCACGGACTGCCGTTAAAGCGCCCGACGAAAATGCCATGGAAAACAATACTTATGACAACGACACAATTTTTGTGCAGCGCTGCAAGTACATGCCTACACGCGCTAAATCACGCATTCACGCGTATATATTATTTGATTGTAATTATTCGCCTGTGCAAGTCGACGTACAACTGGATATATTATTGTTTTGGGATTATAGGGTGCGTTTGAAAATTGTTTGATTTCACGTTTAAATAATGCATATATAGGCGTATATATAATTTAATGTTACCTATCGGTTATGTATTTGGACGTGTTATTATAAGTTTGTACGGAGTGTATATTGTATAGATACATAGGCGTAGAATAGGGGGAGAGGAGGTTATAATCCCTTCAGAATCGTGTCCGTGTATGAAAACTGAAACATTTTTTATTTTTACAAAATGTTATGCCCCTTTCCCCATATAAACTAATCACGCTACGCATATATGTATAGGTAAAACTTATGTACACGGATAGAGTAATAGTAAATAGTAACACAACAATTCCATGGCATGGTTCCAAAAACTATATGAAGCCGATTTCACTTATATAAGCTTACCTATATTGACATAATAATATTTGTATAAGTATAAACAACTATATACGAATTTCTCATATTACTAAAGGACCGCGGTATACGTAGTTGTAGTGTAGATTATGAAGATGGCAATGGTATTATTGTGGTTAATACATACAATAATAATGGTTTTTCTTAAATAGCCAAATCGTTTTTCAGCTGTATAATGCACTTTAGAGTGTCGACTGTTGTTTAGATAACCTATATGCATATACGAGTAGGTATTTATAAATTATAATTATACATTGCCTAATAACATAATAATATTGTACACTTCCATAAAAACACCAAAATAATCATATTGTCGTCTCAACACGGATTGAGAGCTCGGATAATATACCTACTTACCTTTGTAATATTGTATATGTCGGGTCGCCTTGAATGTTTGCATTTTGAAAATAATTATTAACTATTTCCGTTATGGTAGAAACTGAACCACAGCGCGTTATACGGTCACACGCCTCCATTAACAACTTATGTGATTAAAATGTATGATGATATCTAATAACAATAATATTGTATAGCAAAGCGCCGAATATACTGACGGACGTTTTTGTTTTTGATAAAAACTTAATGTGATCCGAAGATAGACCATCGTTTTCGACCGGTTATAACGTACTAATTATTATGATTATCGATCTAAATATTCGTTTTAAATAGCTCACATATAATAATTATTATAATAATTGTTGACCATTACCATTTTTATAATATATTATATAACATTGCATGGTACTTATACTACTTGTACAATGTTTATTGATTTTCAAATTATTATTCAATAAATATATATATTATTGAAGAAATATGCACGTTACGCATGCATGACGTATGTGTATTATTCAATTCTTTGGAAAAAAAAAACTAAAATATTATCTCTCATGATTATTTCCTTATATAATGTGATGCACAACAAGCGCAACGGGACTTGTATTTGGAATACTAATATTTGACCATCATATTATTTTGACGAACTATTCTCCAACATTTCTCGTCTTGTATTCAAACTATATAACATAATATATTGTTCGATTGAATAGAATCGGGAAATAAGCTTACTGTACTATAAAGTGCCAAACTGATAACAGTAGAATATATTATAATAATACAATGGACCGTGCACTCGTACGCATCGCGCATATACTTCTCAGTAGAGTTATAGTTTCATAATTTCGCGTTTAATCATTAATGAATATTCGACAGTATACAAATGAGAACGGTGCGTAGGGATTGAAGTAAAATTTAAATCGATTTCGTACATAAATTAAATGAGATATAAGATACGTAGGTACTCAGATTTAGTAAAAAAATGAAAAAAATAAACTGCAAATACATTTGGACTTGGATGCCAATTGAGTGTTTTTTCACGAGATGCCGAATACCAGAAATCTTGTCAACATAATATAGGTCATACATTCTAAACGTTACTTGGGTAATTTATAATTTAAAGTACCTATCTAGTTAATTCCATAACATATTTCAATAATTTAAAACAGATTTTTAGTAAATCCTTCATTCATGCTTCATCACTATTATATATTATATAGTACAACCATCAAGCCTGCAGCTATAAAATATGGAATATGATTTAATAGGTATTATGCACATTAAAAAGTTATGAACTTATAATAAATTTACTATAAAATGTTCAGGTATAAATCACACCAAACGGTAAAATAATCAATGATTAGATGATTTTTTTTTTCGTAAAAAACGAATAACCACTTAGCAAAACCAATTATAGTAGTCCTCCAGTATATATTATATACATAATAATAAACAATTTGAGATATAAAAAAATGTGTAAATTAAATATACTTACTACTGTTTGTAAATATTATAAGAAAATGTAGTAATATTAATTTGTCTGTCTTGGTTTAAGCAAAAAAAAATAAAATAAAAATAGATTCGGTATTACATTAGGCCCTTAAGTTTAGGGTATCTCGTAAACATGTATGTTAAAATTATTATCCTCCCTCTTCCCTCCACCAGGAAATCGTAATGGATTTCCGACTATGGGATAGTGCAGGTGTAAATGATCGATCTGCAGCAGCAGTTTCACAGGTTTTACATGTCACGTACATATTACGATAATATTGTAATAAATCATTAGTACACCGGCGGGTGGGGTTTTTTTTTCATGCGATGTGCTCAACAAACGCATCAGAGACTGTGACGCCACGGGCTGCTCGCTGCGTGCGCGATGATCAAAGGTCAAACGACGGAACCGGTGGCAAACGATGTCGTCGAACGCGGCAACCGATCCGTGAAATTCTCTCGGTCTGCGCGCACAGCATCTGCACTCTGCACTCTTCTATATGATATACCTCGCAGTTGACGATCACCTGCTCCTCCCCGCCGCCCGACAAACTCCACGACCGTATACCGTTTTCCACGACCGCTGCCGCATCGATCCGTGATGCATCAGGCAGTTTAATAATATTTTTATTTTCTCAGTCGATATTGTTTTAGAGCAAAAAAATCCGCCTTCCTCGTCGTCGTCACTCGCCACTTGACCTTGCGCTCTAACAAGAATATTATGAATGGCGATACAATTATAAATATGATATTATTTTGATAGGTATATACTGTGATAGTGTTCGAGTTCCATCACCGCATATATCACGTCGATATTATAAACTTTCTTAAGCGATAACTGCAGAAACTCATGGATGTAAAAGAGTATTTTATTCCTCCTGAAAACTGGCAAAACAACCAACGAAATTTTTTTGAACAATTTTCTTATAAATCCAAACAAAAAGTTTAAAAAAAATTAATTAACGCATACGAAAAAAAAAAACAATAATTTTTAACATTGAGTAAATACTAATTTTAAGTATACAACACATGAACAAAGTGTTTTTTTTTTTTTAACAAAAAACCCTGGCGCACATTTCACCGCAATAATATGATACTGTTCTAAAATTTTAAAACAACAACAATTTCATACTTAGGTACATAAATACATGATATTATATTACAGTTTTTACACTTGTCCAGTTCCGTCTTGTAATAATAATATACCAATTCGGCTCCTTCTCGTCTGCGAAGAAAACGAGTGTAACATAAACACTTGCGCACGCATATTATACTATACAATATTAACGTCCAATTCATTACATTATGGCTACTTTATGGAACATAATATTTTGAATGTTCAGCCACGGCGGATCACAAGATAAATCTCGTCGCGTTCGTTGGTCAGCGCGCCAATTGCGCCGGTGCGAAGAGTTGCACCGTCGGACCATGACCGATGTCGACTTACGAACAGCTCTTGTGCCACCGTGACACTATACCGTAGTTGTGGTCATCGCATTCAGACATGCATATTCTTTTTACGATTTACTGGGTTTTCGCGAGAGACAAATATCTGCAGTTTCCGCGGAGTCCTGCAGTTCGTTCCTCACTTCCGCACGCATATTATAACGCGTAATAACGACACGATAATAATATACAAAACACGCGCATAGTATTTTTGAGTATATTCTAAACTCGAATCGACGATTTGTTTGTTTGGATTTTTTTTTAACTGTAAATCCAATGCACGTCGCGGCCGCGCGTTTGCAACACCCGAAAATAACGTAACTAAATTTGCTATATAATTTTGACGTCAGCAGAATAACCGTCGCAATATTATTATTAACCACCATCATACAAAACGGAACTATCGACAACCAATCTGTATTTTGTATAATATACGCGTAATACATTATAGCCACCACCGTTACTGCAGTTTTTACACGCGATACGTTGTATTATAGAATAGGTACGTATAGGTAAACGGAGGAATGTTGCATGTATCGATCAGACAACGTGGGAATTCGAGAAAAACCGAGACCATTAGTAAAACAATATTGATCAGCGTTATAATATGGGTAAATCATAATAATAATAATACGCGTGTCAGGTACACAGGAAACGGGCCCACGATTGCATTTAAAACGCATTTTATCGGCTTTTGTAAATCAGCGCTGGAAATATGCGAATATCTATACTAGGTACGCATTCGAGTCGAATGATTCGACGTCACCGGGAGAAGACGACAACTGAATATAATATATTTCATTATTTCAGCATACCTGTCCATGTTCCAACATTTGAATTTTAAATCAGAAATATCATATTAGGTATGCTAAATATTACTTTTTACATTTTGCGAAAGTTATTTCCAAACCGGTTTCCATATTTATGGCTTAATAATATAATTTATAATATATTACTATATATAATTACGTACCTATTATATGATATACATAAAATGCATAATGCAAACGATGAATACGCAATTAGATTGGTCTATTAAGTATAGGTACTTTACTTAAGTACGTTTCCGAGTAAAACGTGTAGGTATTCAATTATATTATTAATAAGCTACCCTTTTTTTTGCTTAATCATTTGTAATGATTTAGTTCCTAACTCCAAGGTCGGTGTGATAATGACATTTTGATAGACAGGTTACAGACGTAGGTATATAGTATATAAAAAAAAGTAATATCTTTTAAAGATTTTCGACGAGTAGACCTTCGACCTTCAATAGTTGATTATACATTCTCCCTTAAAAAAATAATTCTAAGAAGCTGAGGTACTTTAAATTAATTCTTTTCACACTACAATGAAATAAAATTGTGCTGCTGCCAATATTCGACTAATATACTTCCTTATACGCCCAACAATAATTATAGTAATTAATTATCTGGATTCGTATTGGTTTCAGTCTGGTGTCCACTGATTAATATGAGTGTAGGTATGACTTGTTTTTTATTTATTTGTTGATGACATAACCAATATGACTTTCAAGTTGTCTTATTGTTGTAAAAAAAAAATTCTTTGAGGGATTTTTTTGAATTTTATTTCAAAAAAAAAATGTCTAAATAAAACTTCATCATGTCAGAACATTTGAAAATGTATTTTAAATTTATGTAAGAAAGTTATGAATATTTAATTTAGTTAAAATATTTGTCAGTCTTATAATAATATGTTCTTTAAAATTAAAAACAACAGAAATCGTAAAAACCAAATTGTGCTTTCTTCTTTTTAACTATAAATATGAAAAATATATAATTTTTTAATTAATATTGTTATTAAATCTTATTTTCCCAATTATTTGATTAAATACTTACTAGTTACTCGTATACCTACAAATAATATATGGTTGAAAAACTTTAACGAATCTTATTGAACAAACTTAATATATATTTACAATAAACATTTATGTATATGACGGTAAGATTAGATTTTAATATGGTATTATTAAATTTAAACTTTCTAAATATTTTCTTTAAAGCTTTGTTATTTTAAAAAGAGAAGACATAAATTGAGTTGAGAAACTATATGACATTTATGGTTATGAATTGAAAGCAGCGAACTGTTTATCGTCTGTTTGACAGAACGTAATTATTACTATTCAAATCTAATATAATTATGAACAAAATATATTTACTATAAATTCTTGTTGATACCACTACTATAGTTTATTATTTAATATTTTGATTTCGAAATAAACCTTAACTTTATCGTTATAGTATTTTGATGAGTGACAATATATATTTCCAGTCACTTGACGTACAATTATGATAGTCTGGGATAAAATTATTGTTAAAACGAGTTCAGTTTTCACTTTTTTGACAAAATATATAAAATATAGATGAATACAGACAGTGACATTTGAATATTTGATTTCTTGTGTAATTGTACTTTTTTTCTTTTGTTCTCCTATAGTCATACAAATATTATAAAATACAAAATTACGTCGCGGAAGTCATTACTTATGGTGGGTAACAACAATTTCCCATTGACTCGCCGCTGTCCGCAAATACGTTGCCGATCTATGTCAACGACATTCCTTTATTGGTTTTTGATATAACCATGCGACAATGGTATAGGTTTATGTGTATATATATAAGTACCTGCCTAGCTAGTGTTCGCATCCGCTTAGATCAATTTGCGCGCGCGCGCGACCGACAACAACGGTTCAGAATGTGTATATATTATTATAATAATATCTTATGTTATTATATTATATACAAGTATTCGTCGCACACACATGTGTATACAGTGTGGGTCAGAATACGAATTCTTTACTCTTGTTCCTCAATGCAGCAATTTAAATTTGTCCGAAATAGTTTAACTCAATTACCGGGTGGTAATTCGACATATTATATTATTATTATTATTATTATTATTATTATAATATTTCGAACTTACGGTTCTCGCGGCGTAATATATAACGCGTGCAGAGTGAACGAGAATAAAAAAAAATTATGGACATGAATAAAAACCAACTGCGCGACCGTGTCCAATCCAATTGATTGGCCATATCATAACGATATATCGGTCCACTTCTCTCCTCATCTCTATCTCTCTCCTCCACTCTCTCGGTCCATCGCCTACACACGCTCAGCAACCATCACCTCATCATCGTCCGTTGCGTGCATCTGATTATTATATATTAGTCCACATATTATATTACCTATACAATATACATTATATATTATACATTTTACATTTTGTACACGCGTTCAAGAACATTTCGCAGTATAAAATCCTGTTATATATTATACTCGTATTATTATCAAATGTATGCAGGTATAGAGATTTGCTGAAAAATTCACATTATACGTAGACATGATATAATATCTCGCATAAGCATTACAAAGCTCATTGTACTATAGCTGCAACTGCACTGTGCAGTTTCTGACAACACTCGGCATTATATATATATATATTTGTTTTATGTCTGATATATACACACCGAGCCGATTAATTCGCTATGCTTTTGTGTTAGCTCAATAATTAAATAATATCACATTGTCAGAAACTGCACGAGATTATATTTATAAATAAAATATATGTTGTATTCCTATGTAGCTAGATTTCTATATATGTATATATATAGTGCAATGTGGTGGTATTATATTAATTTTGTACAATGCGAATGTACTCTTTACTGGTTCATCCTGATGATCATTTCACTGTCTGTTTAATTCTCTCCTATGTATGCTATATATTCTGTACCTACCTATATTGCGCATCAGTGAACAGTAGATTTAGCAATCGCCATGATATCGAAACTATAGTAGATAGGTATACTTGTATTGCCTAAATGCCGACCTGCCATTGAAATATTGGATGTTTGTAGTTTGATTAGATTTTAATTTTAATTATACATTTAATCTACTATATCTAAATAAACTATTGAACCTTATATATTTTGTCAAATTTAGTTTTCTACGTAAGTTGAAATCATAAATTACATTTAGCTAAAAGGTATCACTACATTCATTAATTGTTTTAATATATATTTACAAACCGTAAGTACATATTATAAAGACGCAAATACGTAAGACAATCGTTTCGTTATAACTTATAAAACGCGCTTATATTAATTGGCAGGGTATCAACGTATTTCGGTTATAAGTCATTATTATGGACTTATCAATTGCATTATCATTCTGAAAACATCCGAAAACTATGTTAGTAGGCTTAACAAATATCACATCAATTAATATTGATCTCGTAAAAACTAATAACGTCTTCAAGCATATTATTGTTGGTACACGTTAATGCGGAATATGTCGAAATAATCGAAAAATCATATTATATCATATCAAAACAAAATAAACGTTTGAATATATTTAGTGCAATAATTTGTATTTTATGTGATAATTTTGAAGAAAAATTACATTTTCGAAAAAGATTAATACTCATCTAAAATAACTTGTAAAGTTAACTATTATTTCATACAACTAGCAATTTTTGTTTGTACCTACTACCTACATCGATACCAACATTCCAGTTATACCTATTATACTGCATCAAAAAATGTTTACCTTAAATTTATTAAAAAGATCTTTCTAGTAGGTAATCGTAAAAACACACGTTTCTTATAGTATAGTTATTATTTGAAATAACTTAACAGACCAAATAGTTTTACAAAAAAAAATAATAATAATAATAATAGTAATAACACTACTAATCTAGAACAGCTAAAATCAATTTTAATGGATACCACAAAAAAAGATTGATGCCTCGTCACATTTCGTTAAAAAAAAAAAAAAAACAAAACAAAACAAAGAATAATTCAATTAAACGCTGGATTAAAATACAATAGACGTGCAGATGACAATTTATCACAAACGTGTATCATAACGCGTCATAATAAAAATTGACCGTACGCAAAAACAAATCCATAAAACCAAAAACAAAATATTATATACACGTAGGAAGTCGGCGTTGACGGACACCGAATAAATAAATAATATCGTACACTATGCTAACGATTTAAGTATTTACGGTTGAAAAACACACATCAGAAAATGTACTTTTATTATACAACATAATAATAATATATAAGACATGATGATGTGATCGCGCGCGTGTGAATCGGCAAAGCGACATTTAATGCGTTTTTAACCACACTTGGAGCCACAGTGGTCTGCAGTTTCCTGTCGAGGGGGTCCTCTCCATTATATATTATAACTTATTACGGCCATAATAATACGTCCGCCAAAAACCCGTTCCCTGGTCCTCTGCGGCTCAACGAAGTATAATATTGAAGAAGTACTTCACCGACGACGAGTGTATACATCGGAGAGCCAAAACGTAAACAGTGTCCGCCGCCGCCGACCCACTGACTCATTTCCTTAAGGCGTTTATTATGTATACAACACACACACGCGCACACTAATGCACGCCCACACTCTCTCTCTCACACACACACACACACACACACACACACACTCGGTCCGCACCATTGACAACCGTTAAACAAGGATTCCGTCGTGACTGGATTCGCATACAATGGACACTGCAGCACACATAGGCGATTTCTATTATGCCGTGTAATTTTTAAAAAATTTTTTATCATTACTATTTTTACTATAGATTTTTTTCTTTTTCTATACCGCGCTGACTGCTCCCGCGATATAATATATACCTATACTACCTATATACATGTATGACGTACGTACACACGCGGTATATATATATTATAATCCGGCAGAATCGTATCGGAGAAACGCATCGCCCACGGATTATATATTTATATTATTTACAACCGGCGAATAGCCGAGTCACATAGCTCAGCTAGTTCGCCTTTGTATGATATTGTATTATATATGTATACCTAGCTATACGTCGTCGTGGAAATCAACAGACGATATATACCTATATATCATCGAAACGGGTTTTCGCGGAAACGTATATAATATTGTAATTTTATTATTATAATATAAGTACCTATATATGTGCGGACACAGTCAGCTTACACTCGGATATACGATCGTTCGACAATAATTTCCATCACGAAAATCGGACGTATATAGTGTACGATGACGAGTTGACCGGCTCCGGTTGTAAATTTCTCATATTATATTCTTGTAATGTACACACAAGATTTCAATATTAAAATATAATATTTGGTACCGCCTATATCATAATTTATAATACACACACGCTGCACTCGTTTTTTTAGGACCGCGATCTGTCGCTGCGTGTGATGCGCGAATAAGATCTACGTCCACGTATCCTTAACTCTACGAATTACGATCGTACTCAATATAGGTACACGACCTAACACCGAATACGCATTTATATATACAATGTGCATTACAATAGTATTATATTTATATTGTATGCTTAACCTATGAGAACCAGCAATACACGGGTGCGGCGTGCAAGAAAGTGAATGGGTCTAACAAACGAATAATATAATAACAATAATTTTATCCGATTGATAAAATAAGCGAAACTTTCGTTTTAATAATTATTCAAATCGAATACAATATTATAATAATGTACACATCGAATTTTAAGCACCTATGTATATAATATAATGGTGGATTTCGATTGTATCTCGTACCGTTCGCGAATGATGATAAATACACTTGTTTTGAAGCTACATATTGCGCACACAAACATTATGATAAATATATTATTTTTTTTTAAAGTGTATAAAACGAATACGCACCTGAATATGTAATTAAATAGAAATATTTTATAGGTACCTATAAAAATCGTTTGATATAATGTTTTTGAGTAAAAGTGTCAAGTCTGAATACTTATGTCGCAGTGTAAAATATGACGTGAAGAAGTATACCTATTACCTGGTATCTACCTGTTATATAGGTATATAAATATAAACACAGATCTACTATTAGGTATAAAATATGATATTCTACCAGCGCGCATTTTGCAGGAGAAAGCGCTACACGAAATGATAAAAAATCGCGACAAACTATGTATACTACTATATATACATATATATATATATATATATATATATATATATACATACATATAAAATATAATACATACATTATGCGTCTTGCCTGATGTACTAATATTATTATTATTATTATTATTATTATTATTATCTATATTCAATATCTGCAAAACCTATGCAGTGGTATCTTTCTTTCACTCACACGGACATTTTGCCATTTCATCGGTAAGAGGTGTGCTGCGCAGAGGATACGTCACGTCCAAATTCCAAAGTGTATACCTCGAACGACCACCGCTGCGTCTGCGCGTTCGTTGCAAATATTTAGCGAATCGCTGCTATGCATTAACGAACGTCACGGCGAAATACTTCCGGTCGTATATTATTATTATTTATTATACGTATTATTATACTATTAAGTGAGCCGCAGAGACAAAAATATATAATAAATACTCGCGCAGTCGTATGTGCGCATAATATATTATATTATTATGTACGGTTCATACCCGTGTTTTATTACCGTTTTTTTTTCCGTTTTGTCGACGGCGACGATTTTATTGAATTTTCCGTAAGAGATTATACATAGAATAAAGGGGCATGGGGAGGGGGGGGGGTCAACGGCTGCATCATGTATAATATATATATATATATGTCGTGGCGACAAAAACAATAATAATAGTAATAAAAACCTGTAGCTGCCACTGCAGTCAGTGACGGTCATCGGCGGCCGAAGCGCAATAATATTACGATTGACGGTCGACCGGAAGCGTGAGACCATTGTTAAGCGCGTGCCGGGGCCGGTGAGATATGACTGATGACCGATGATGACGATGATGATAATAATATGTCGAACGTAGATGACGAGAAACGGGATTGTCGTTTGCTGCACACGTTTATGTATTAGACATGTACGTCTTTGTAGGTATAGGCACAGTAATATATAAATTATATAGTTGCTGCAGTTGATATACTTTAATATTATTGTCACTACATGTCTGTCCAGGTCAATGAACGAAATCCTATTTCCGATAAAAATTATAATGATTGGTACATAATATACATTGTAAAAATTATACATTTGCCATCGTAATCATTTTTAATTATTTGCTTTTTTGAACGACAATATCAGTCTTTATAATTACATAATATTCCGAGCAATGTGTTTTTCTGGGTAGGTACTTCGAAAGGTTCGATTCGATCAATACAAATTGAATTTCTCACGAGTATAGACAGACAGACATACAGTACGTATATTTGAATAATTATTATAACTATTTAAAATCTAGATAAGTAGCTATCAACGTTTTTCTCGGATTATACCAACTACGATCTAAATTTCACCAAACACTTAATATACTTGCCAGTGTCTAATTAACCATATTATGAGTAATCGTTTGGATATTTATTTATCAAAATACTCCAAAAAATACTCTAATTCAGTTCATTTCGAAAATTTTCGATATATTGGGAGTAGAAACTTAGATGTATCACCTTATATTTAAAAACAACGATAATAATAATATTATTAAATATTATATAAAACTGTAAAAACTACTAACATATAATTCTGTCCTCAGTATCAAAAATATTTGAAAAAATTATTCACTCAAGGCTTACCAGTTATTTAAATGCAATAAATGCTATTCCGCATTTCCAATTTGGATTTAAATCTCACCACTCCACTACCCAACAACTTTTACGACTAACGGAGCATATAAATGATGGATTTGAAAAAAAACTACACACAGGTGCTGCCTTCTTAGACGTAGCCCAAGCCTTTGATCGCGTATGGCATGACGGACTCTTATATAAATTAAAAACATTAAACACTCCCACTGCAATATATTATCTAATTAAATCCTACCTCTCTGATCGCTACTTCAAAGTTCGAATCAATGATACTACTTCGGAAACAAAACAAATCAACGCAGGTGTACCACAAGGTTCAAAAATTTCACCATTACTTTTTAATCTATACGTTTCGGACTTCCCTACAACGAATAATACTGAAGTAGCACTATACGCTGATGATAGTGCTATATACTCAAGCGCTAAGGACGTTGAAACATTAACACAAAATATTCAAGCCCACTTGGATGAAATCCAAAAATGGGGAGAAAAATGGAAAATTGCATTAAACCCTCAAAAGAGTACAGCGGTACTCTTCTCCAACCGGCGCCCCAAAACTCCTGAAAATTTGAAATTGAACGGTAATAGTATTCCTTGGTCACCAAATATCAAATACCTCGGTGTAATCTTGGACAGGAAATTAACCTGGAATCCTCATATCACCTCCAAATTACAACAAGGCTACCAAAGACTAAAAGTTCTATACCCGTTGATTAACCGTCAAACTGCATTAAGCTGGAGATGCTCTCTTATGCTATATAAGCAAATACTACGACCATTACTTCTTTACGCATCCCCTGTGTGGGGAAATTGTGCAAAAACCCACATACATAAAATACAAATCTTTCAATCAAAAGTTCTGAGAACCATTTCTAATGCCCCATGGTTTGTACGCAACGATGCACTTCATCAAGACTTCCAGCTACCCACAATAGTTGAGTTCATAAAAAAATCAGCAATCAACTTCTTCAGCCACATCAACTCTGCTCACAGTGCGAAATATTACAAACTAAGTGTCCCTCCTTCTGTACGCCGACTCAAGCGTGGACGTCCCCACGACTTGTTGCTATAACGCCTATAACTAATTTATTTAATTTAATTCAATTTAATAAGAAATTATAATATTATTATAATATTACATATATGTAGTCATTTGTATCTTATATCACTAATGTATTTTTTTTTTTTAATTGTTATTTATTTTCTAAATGTTAAAAAAAATAATGTTATTAACAGTAAGTTAAGATGACATTCGTCAGTAAAACTTTATGAATAAAAAAAAAAAAAAAAAAAAAACTAACATATAATCACGTAATTCTCAACTATAACTTAATTGTATATAACAACGTAAACCTACTGCAAGCTAATGACCTTGTTGTTGAAGCTTTATTACCAATAAAAAAAAAAAACAATATTATTATTATCATATATATATAACTAATACGTGCGCCCTTTGATATTCCTGCAGTTCCGGTAACCGTAGGGTTCCATATAGTCACCGTCATAATAATATACATTGATATTATATTACACAAATCAGACGTGTGTAAAACTCCTAGTGCAGGCCATGCAGCAAATATATATGACAAACCCATTTTACAAATGCATAATAACAACCGAGTATTGCAGGCTTGTGTTCGAAAACAGAGATACCTACTTTTAAATTTTGTTCCGTACTGCGGATCGTAGTAAAATATTGCACGAGTTCACAATTTTTAGATAAACTCGTATACTATCCTACCAATATATTATTATTATGGTAATTTGATCATATCTTATAAAAACACGCAATACGTATACTTTAGTATATAAAATACCCAACTCGAGTTGTTAGTCTTGCACGTAAATATTGCGCACATGTTTCTGCACTTTGTACCTACACACATACTCGGCTCTAACGATGTCTGCTGTCAGACATGGGGCAGAACACATCGATTTTCCGTGAATCATTTCATACTTCATCTGATTCGATTCGATTCGATGTCACTTGTGTACCACTACAACAATCGTGAATTTAGTGTCTGGATTTATATGCTTTAAAAACCACAGAAATATGCATTTATGCTCTTATTTTGTAGGGATATTACCCTACAAAAATAAAAATATGCAAAAAAATCGATTAAAAAAGTTTTTTTATTTTCATTAATTTTTATACGTTTCCATAAAATTGAATTGTATTTATATGATTCATTTTTGGCATTTTTACTTGGCAAATTACGCGTACTCGGATCATGAAAAACGCGCAAGAAACTAACACAACTAATGAATGATTCATGAAAACCTACTCAATAACAAATAATTACTACTTGTCCTGATAGGCTCTGTTAGGAAACGACTTTGTCAAATTATATGGACTATGAATACGTTTTTTTTTTAAATTAATACAAGCAAAATATTTAAAAAAAAACCCGTATAAATTATAATATGCAATAAATAATTTTAAAATACAGAAATATGTATGTCAAAAATGGCTACTAAATATGCAAAAATATGCAAAATAAAACTTTGAATTTCAGATCTATTGAATATAATTAAAATTTGTAATTTACCTATAGCCATTTTTCGAAATTTTTAGAAAAAGCATGCAAATGCATATAATTACGGGCCCTAACCATGGTAACAGTAAATATTATATTGAAATCGAAAATTGTCGGACGTTGATGTACTTTCTATATTAATTATTAATTTTGAAGCGTCTCTCGTATTTAAATTCAAGTTTAAGTATATTATGATACAACTGGTTGTATGATATGCATGACCGCTACTCATTATTTTATGTTATAAAAATATAAAATAATATTCAGTTTTCCTAAAAACTTGTATAGAGGTAATAATAATTGTACATGCATATGATGAATCCATATTATATACTGATATTAATATACAGTCGAGTCGCGATAAGTTGAAAGGGATAAAAATTCGCTTCGAGATATTGAATTTGTCTAAATTAAGTTATTTGGCAATAAAAAAAATTCAAGTTGTCAAGTTTTTCGACTTATCGTGGCTCGACTGAATCATATTACAATAAGTTGTGTCCTCGTGGATACCAAGGTACGGAAAATAGTGGAAATTTATTAGGCCAAAATGAATGACTAAAAATCTCGTTGCTACTTGAAGGTTTGAGTTGCGTTAACGTTTTATAATAAAAATAATACGAATAACGATCTTATACGATGAACATGGTTGAATATAGTACTTAGTATTTAGTAATCATGATCGATGATTGTCATTATTTAAATTTAAAACTCATTTAAATCCAACGTTTTTATTGTTAATTATTAACACAAGCCATTATATACATTACCTATGCATTATTTTAGAAATCTGTTGCATAGTATCGGGAGAATAATACAATAATTATTATTATGCATGTGTCTGCAGGGCCAATTATTTCAAACTATTTTTCGTCAAATCTAATCAGCCCAATTAATACATAATATTATCTTGTACATCTCATAATCTACGCGTGCATATACTTATTACCTATAGTAATTTTGACGTTTCAACATGCAATAAAATATCTATAACTTATACATCCGCTAGATAAACAACTAAACACGTAACTATATTATAACGATTGCTTATTCTCAATCACGATCGTATAATAATATACGTGTGACAGTATATAGAGTTACTCGTGCAGGACAACTTACGGTTGCTTATTATCCTATGTGCAGGGTGATGATTGATTAGAGATCTAGATGTGGTAGTAGCGGTCCATCGGCTTTCTAGAGGCATGGACATTTCCAACACAGGTTGCCAGTGACCCACATTTTTAAGGTTGAGAGAGGGTTGGTAAAAGTCGACAAGGGCAGCATCGAAGCATCACCAGCTGCTTAGCACGTCCATATATTTTCTTGTCTGCCATTACTGGTGCCAATGCATATTATAATATTTCTTGATCGATTCTAATTGTGTGCTCGTTTATTGACGAGTACCTAATGATCTTAGGTCGTGAAAAAACATATATCATATTCTACAATATATAATAGCATGATATCGCTTACCACGTCTGAAACAAAATATTTACGTATACATGTTTCACCAGTGTTTATATACATATTACATTTAATTTTCAAAATATAATATATATGTGTGTGTGTGTATACCTGCAGCTGAGTTGTACTTGCGGGTTCATTCGACTGTCGAAAAAAGAGGGCCATTAAGCACACGTTAAAATTATATGTTTTCGTGTCTATATACAATACATGTACATTCTGCGAGATTATATACATATATATATATATATATTATACTACGTATCTATGTAAGAGTGAGTGAGTGAGTGAGAGAGAAAAAGATCAGAAAAAAAATCCGTGAACCATGCACAATAACGGTATAGAAATCGCGGTTTAATATATATATATATATATATTATTTTTTTGTATACTTTATAATATAATATTATGTTCACTGCGTACCGTACTTTTTCGCGATTTTAGTTTTACACGTTTTACCGCTAAATAATTTATACGAATATTTTACGAGCAGCGTGGCGTCGCAATCACATAAAATTATGTTTAAAAAGTGAATAACGTCAACAGCAGGAATAGTACAATAATTAGTTTTTTTTTTTTAAATCAAATCTCTTGCACTTTTCTCTCAATTACATTACCTACATGTTTTGGATGGAAATTTGACTTTTTAAACAGACGTTATATTGTTTTAGTTCTATATGCATTATTCTAATTGATATTTTTTTTTCAAACATTCATACATAATTACAAAAGTAATTGCAGTATACATTATTTACTATTTTTTTTTTTCAAAAACGATTTGTCACCGCTTGTTATCAACACATGATATACGTATATACCGTCGCTTTTTTCACACCATTGTTTCGTCAAGTAGATAATTGCATTCGCACACGAAAAACGTGACGTTTGTGTTATACCTACCTACCATTATGTATTCATGTGTATGGTATAGACGTCTGTATTTCGATGATAGATATAGCACCTATACGATATGGTATATGTGTATGTGTAGTGTATACCATCGTCATGGCGTCAATATCTGAACACAGGTTAACGAGATTTCGCATCGGTAATAAGCTGACAAGATTGTTTGATTTCACGAAACAATAAGGTGAAAATCGCCCGAGTTTCTACTATTCAATCATAATTATTGTTTGAAAGAATTATTTAATGTTTATAGGTATAGGTACATGTGTTATAAATAAAAATCTTGTTTTTAACGTAAATTTATAGTATCTTAGATATAAATACGAGCTAAGCCACATACACGCATCACGCATACATATTATTATTATAATAATAATGTCGTGGGATTTGATTTCGTCAAATTAAATTATAAATGGTTGTCATACAGAGTATTATATCTTAAAATTAACTTTTTTTATGTTTTGAATAAAAAACAACAGCAAAATAATGTATTTAATTAATTTTAATTTTAATTTTTTTTTCAGGTAAGATATTATTCCATAGATTTAGCATTGTTGTTCGCCTTAGCCACTGTGGTATGGAATTTTTTCATTTATATTATTTAAAATTATAGCTTATTAATATAAATAGCCTAAGCTTCGACCGTTGTAGTTTTATTTTGTGTGAGTGAGGTTCATAGAAAATTCACAGACTTGAGATGTGAGTTTCAGAATCATTTATGAAATTGCTCAAAAACAATTATTATGGATTTGAATTAAGTATCTCTTGTGCTCAGATATTTTAATTAAAACGCGTTTACAGTAGGTCTATGGAAAGCTTGAAATCTAATAAATACGTAATGCAATATAGTTGTCATAAAATTCGAACGAGTTAATCTCAAAAATCGTTTTACTTTCAATTGTATATAGTAAAACAGTAAAACAATGCTTCATAGTCGGATCATTAATTAACAGAAAAACTTTAATTAAACCCTTTACACGGGTCACTTGTATATTGTATCTACTCGAGGTACTTCTTAGTAATTTCTACGTTATACAATAACGACAAAATCTCCTGAAATTTTAAGTGATTGCCTTTGTGTTTTTCTATAAAAATCATGTTGTTAACAAAATCGTAAAATATTTAACTGATTTTGGGTGTATATTTAAATGAAAACAATGACATTTTGAATAGTTCAGTTTTAATGTATACATTATTTAATATTTACACCAGGGGACGACAAATATTTGGATATTTTATTAATCTCAACCGAACGTTGCCCGTTGTTGTCCATACAGTTTTGCTATTATTACTCTTCAGTATAATTTTCCTCTTCACCGATCGATTGTTATAATTCAAATAAAATCGTTTAAAAAATATGTGTTTGATCCACGAGGGATGACGCAAGAGATCGGCTGCAGTAGTGCAACTGACAGGTGCCTGATATTACAATACAGCTGGTATTAAAATATATTATTATTAAAATTAATTACATTATAATATAATTATGTACTTGTAAGCGATCGCGTGGTCAGATCAAATAATGTATGGAGATGCAGCGACAGGAAAAAAAATGTATTAAAAATAAAAATACCCGAAGGTAGATATTATATGCCCCATAAACAAGTTGACAACTTAAAACCAATAATGAGGTAACCGGTTAGTTGCAGGCTGTTTACGTGTCACACACGGTTGTACTATGGTAGTACCTACAACCTACCTCCGTTTAGTCGTCTCCTGCCCTTAACCTCTCTTACCGTTAATACCATCTTCCTTTAACTGCAGTGGTGTGCAGTCAAAACTGGAAAAAAAATAATACCTATATTGATGTATCTATATTCCGTAAAGGTTACTTCCGAAGTGGTCTCGTAACCGTGTGATAACGGGAAACTAGTTCTTCGATACGAAATACCATAAATAAACAATTTCCGACAAATTCCGACAGGACATCGTCGATTATTAACTACCTGTATAGAAAGTTTTTAACAAAGTCTGGATAATAGCTTATCCAATATTTTTTATGTTCGTTACACTCGCCCGTTTATACTTGTACAGTACCTATACACAATATCATGTTTTCTCAAATCGTATCTAGGTTTACGTGGTCAAAACGATTTTTTACATGCATAATTACTTGATTATATTATTTGAATGCACACCAAAAATACATACTAATTAAAATATACATTTTTTCCCTATTCAGGATAATAATTCAGAGTCGATTTCTAAAATTAAATCATCATCATCTAAATGTATTATTGTATTTTAGTGATATAGTAATATACATATTAACATTGACCCACGAAAATACCTATTAATATTTATTAGTATTTAACTTCTCTTGATTTGGTTAAATTTATCGTTCTATGTAACTAAAAAAAAAACATATTTCCAGTGTTTCGATTATAATATTATTTTAAACGACAACGAAAAGTATTTTTAGATTTTTTTGACTTGAATATATTGTATACAAAATATCTTTTATTAGTTATAAACTATATACTATATTGTCTATATTATACTTATAGTCATAAAACTCGATTGTTACTCGATAGGTTTACCGTATACCACTAAACCCAAACCAAACATCATGTTGTAGTCAGTTCATCACACTATTTTCGCCGTCGTAGTTTTATTTTATGTAATTACATTGCTTTACAAAAATAAAAAATAAACCAATGGTTTAAGTGTTAAATCTTAGTTGTATAATTACATTTCATGAACATTGAAACGGTTGGAATTTTTTGAAACGTATTAATAACTATAGCATGTACTTACTGATTACCATTTTAGTAATAATTTTAACTCGAACATACTGATTTGATTATCTTTTATGACATAATATTATTATGATATAATTATGCAGAATAATAAAATAGCAGGTACCTACAAATACTACCATAATCGGCATATAATATAGCTTCATGATTGTAGAGTGCTATTTTTTAAAATCCTAATTCATACATTATTTAAACTTAAGTCTTTTATTTGTATATTACATTTATTTGCTTGAACATTTTTTTAATTAAACAAAAATTAAAATTGATATATTATTTCGAATAATAGGAACACATTTAAACCAATAATTTAATTAACAATTTTCTAACATTATTTAATTAACTCAATATCAGTTACAAAATTAGTTTCATTTTCGAATATCTATTTTTCGAAGGCAGTTTTATTAGTAAAATATTGAATTTACGACTATGTAACGAGGCCATTATAACAGCAGGGTTTTGACAGATGATATCAATTTAGAAGTAAGGACCAAGTTAGTTTGCAAGGTGTAAAAAACTATATTTCTGTATATTAACAAACAGAACTTTTTAGTTTAATGATTGTTGCTTGAAAAGGTTAATAATTTACGAATTAGAATTTATATAAATATGACAATATTTCAAATAAGTTATATTTCAGTAAATATTTAATAAACATGAAGAGGTCCTCACCAAATTTTGATCAATGATGTGCATATTATATTATATATTAAGTTAATCGAAGTAATTAAAATTATGAAATTCACGCGTGATAAATCAAAATGTCCAAAGTAACAAGGAACAATATTTACAAACAATGTACCTCAATATAGATAATATTATAATATTATGACATTATTCATTAACAGGTTAACCTATTATCTTTGTACCTATATCGTTTATTTCAAAACTTCTAATTAGTGATTACGATACCTACGTGAATAAACAAATTTACATTCCATCATCATAATTATCCACTATCGCTATACGTTAGTAATGGAGCACATGTAACATAAACACAGAATTGCTTCTTTTTAAAAGAAATTCTGTCATATTTGGTTATTATAGTAATATTCCATTCGTTGAGAGTATGTCGCATTCGAAGTAAGACTGCACTATGGCGGGTGGTATTTTAAAGGCGAATGTGGCCTTCAATTTGAAAGTGATCAATCATACCTCGTTTTGAGTGAAATTCACTCATTCATGAATAAATATAGCATTATATACAATATTGTATATCAATAACGTTAGGTAATTATTCCAGATAACATGCTATTTTAAAGGATGTTTAATAGTGTTAATTAAACGTGGGTGAGTTCCATATATTATTTCGAATCTTCGATGTGAACTTAAAATCTTAACTGTAAAGATTTTATGTACGACTTGACTGAAAAAAAACCCATAATCAAATAGCCGAATACACTATAATAATGTAATCAATGACATACCACATACCATGTTCACATAGTACACCTACAATACATTATCCTTTTGACTTGTAATACAATGTACAAAACGTGGGCATAGATTATCACTTTACACGTCAGTAATATAATACTTTCGTATAATGTTTACGTTCTCACATATATATATATAATATATATATATTTACCGCTTCTGGTGCAATACGTTTGCAGTTAAACGTCTCAATTGTCAAAATTGAATTTAAAATTTAAATATTGTATGAACACTGCACTGTAAAACTATATAATGTTATTGTCATTATTTAAAACGTGTTTGCACCTATATAATAATATTATGTATACTCACTATACTAAGATCGCTATACTACAACCTTAGCTTATTAATACTGTAAACCAAATCAAGTATTTTATGACTAGGAAAGCGTTTATTTGTGTGAGGCATCACTGTGAGTGGGTACTGGGTACCTACACTAAAAAAGGTCAATGTTTTCTATATGTTATTGCCGTGTAATAAATTTAAATCGTGTATGTGCACAAGTAATTTTAATAATTTTGCATTATTATTCTTATTGTTATCGCGTAGCTTTGGTTCTAAAACTAATTTCTGTAGAAACAATAAATGTGTGACTATGTATAGTCAACATATTATGTAAAAATTACGGGTCACTACAGATAACAATGCATGGTATGTGTTATTGAATCTAGAAAAAATGCAATTATTGTGCATATTATAATGTGCACTTTATTTTCATACAAAACAACAACTTACTGTAGAAAGTAGTTAGTTGATGTAATTATAAAAATAAATTAAATTTTATAAATACTGACCTCTAACTAGAGTGTGGGGATCAGACACATGTGAACTATTTCAGCATGACGTAGGTATGTCTGAATAATTAGTAAATACTAAATACACTAAAAACCATATCATTATATTTTAATCGGTCTTTAATATCGTGATGTGTATACGTGTATACATTGGGGCCTAACACAACACAGTATCCGTGTGCTATCCATATATTTGTATAGTAATGAACTCATTGATATTTTAATAGTATCTGTATTATATATTCATTATATTTCGAGATACCACGTGTGTTTGTTCTTGACGTAATAGTCTGATAAGCTTCAAAGTAAATGTCCTTAAAATACCTTAGTGGTTTGTAGAAAGTTTCATTGGCATTTGCAAATTTCAAAGCACTCATATCAGTCATATCTGCATAGTACATAATATATGTTATTGAGTAATACTGTTGCATTAAAGTTCACTAGCAACGTATTATATGTTATTGAGTAATACTTTTACATTAAAGTTCACTAGCAACGTATCTATAACGTATTTTCAAGATATTATGTGAACTTATATTATTTATATACACCTATACAATATATTTATATATATTATGCCTATAATGTCCACAATACTGTGATTTGTATATTCGATATATGAAATACCAACGAACCCTTTCAAACCGATTTATTATATTCACATCATATTACAAGTTTGTAAAATACTAAAATTGTCGAAATTATTATATTGTATATATCATAAGTTCTGTGAATAAATATAATATTCAAGTCATTGATAATCGGATATGTAAAATATATATTATATATGTCATGCGTGTACACATTTCTTCAAAAATAACTATGGAATATACATATTTATACATATATATGTATAATGCCAATAAAGCAATATAAAAAAAATGTTCATCTCGGAATAAGTGTATCGAGATGTTCTTCCCTCATTTTTCGTATAAATTCTGTGCAGATTCAGCGATTGATTTTATGATGTATGTTATTTTTTAAAGTCTCGAACAATAAATAAGTTCAATAGCTTTTGTGTGGAACGAGCATAATATATAACTCACAAGTTACGATTTTATGGACAACCTTTTTTTAATTTTTCAGTAATTACAGTGAGGCAATTGAGTGTGGTAACGTCCTTTTTAAATGATATTTTAACTTTTTTTTAGAACAACTAAGCATCGGAAATCGCCGTATTGTTGTGAAGTATAAATCTTACAATCGTATACCCACACATGGGTATAATATTATACCTATTATTGATGAATAATAATCAGGTGAAAATAATATGTAATAACGATAATATTTACCTAAATTTACATAAGACCACCTATAGGTTTCCTGTAAAAGTCTCCATGCATATTACCATCGACGAATGCATTTGTAATAAATTTGTAATTATTAACGTTTTCAATTCATATAAATTATTATTATTTATTGTTATAATCTTACGACGACGGTGGCACACAATGCGCAACCGGTTGGATTCCGACACGCGGTTATGTGCTCGTCCACTTTCCCCTCTACCACAATCCAAAGAACCTACCGGAAAATAAATCGCGGTCACAGACGAGAGAGAGACGAGTAATACGTTTAATTAATAATCCGGGTTCGCACGCGTGCCAGTTTCGTATCTGACAGTATGATATGGTATTATATATGTATAATATAAAATATTGTGTGCTAAATCGTTTATGTCCGTCTATGTCCATCCGCATGATATAAATAATAATAGTCCAATGTGTCTGTGGAGCAAAAAATATTACATTATAAAGAAAAATTGCACACATTTCCCGACGGACAAATGTCGTACTTCGTACATGGTGTTATTGTTTGATGATATTTTGAGAAAATGTCTTTGTTCTCCATTTTAATGCATATGAATAGAAGTAAATTTTAATTCGATCGATTCGTGTTGGTCGTAAGTTAAAATAAAATTCTACGGGGAAATAAAATGTTTAAATATTATATTGGTTATAATTGTTATAAATTATTTATGACAGTCGGAGTCGACTCGTTTTTAGTTCAGAAACTTACCTGTCAAGAAAACTCTCACGCCTCGTGTAATAGTCATCACTCATCATACTACCGTAGATTTCGATAATATTTTTATTATTTGAAAGATTATGACTTTATAATATTCGAGTCGGATTGAACGTCTGAACACTATTTTGAAAAGTTGTTTTAACGCCAATAAATCATACATTAAAAAAAAAAAATCATATTGCTTATAATTTCAAATGTTCGACCATCTTTAGCAATACAGAGCCTTTATAACAGTCAAATATATCTTGAAATATTATTTCATATTAAATAATATGATTACTGTTGAGAACTAAAAATTGTTTCATGTCCCAATAACTGCAAGTACAAAACCAGACGAATTACCTATTACGAGATATACAATTTCCATTAGTATAATATTACAACGTTGTCGCTTAAGTAATAATATAATAACTACGGTTACGATTGGAAAAAAAAACCAACACCAAACTTGTTTAGATAATAAGTATAGTAATCAATTACATAATATCGATATATGTATTTCCGTGTAGAAAGAGTTTGATATAAAACGATAAGTCAATACAAATGTATTAATAATTTATTAATTGTACGCATTATATTTTAAGCATGCGAACTCGACTAGTCGACAACTCAATATTTTAGTAAAATAATAATTGCAGATCCTAAATACAATTATTATAATATTAATTATCCATTACGACAAAATCTATAAAACAGTTCGTATGTGTAGGTATGCGAATATTAATCGTACATTATTTTAACTTTTGAACAGCGCTGTTAAGTACTATCTACCTATCTAGGTGCAAGTATAAAATATCTTGACCTCATGACCGTGAAAGTGTTCAAACCATTTTCACTGGCCATTAATCGCAAACAACCGTTTAAAATGTAATTACAGCCCATAACCTTTCCGCCGAGACACGTCATACTACAGGAATTTGAAGGAAAAAAAACTGAGGTGTTGAAAGTGCAGTATATAACAAATATTTCACTGATAATTATAACGTATGGATATCGCGGATCGTTATTTAAAACAAATTTAAATCAAGTTAGATCCAGGTCGGCCGCCCAAAAGCGATCCACATAATAATAATAATAATAATATCATACCTGCAGTTACCTATACTATATGTAGCACTGTATAGTGACGATTTTGGATTTATTATTATTATTACCTCGAAGTACCTATTATAAAACTCAAAATATTCCCAAGAAGTAATCGCAATTATTATTAATATAATTATAGGTATTATCAGTACTATTTTGAAGTGTCCATTTTGATTGTTCGCCGCTATATTATACGGTACTGCGGGTACCTACTTCCTACCAAAATGCGTGGCCAATATTATAGTGCAGATGATGTATATGATATATAACCAGGCGTGGACGTGCAGTGGTGTCAGGCGAGGTGATCCTTATAACCTTTTCGAAGTGTGAAGAATCGTTGATCGAACAATAGTCCGCCGCATAATATAATATTATAAGCAGTTTGATTCAGACCATTGGATAAAACGCACGTCGCAAAGTATTATAGTAAGCAGTACTACAATAATACTCGTATTATTTTAATACAAAGATTGGGAAAACAGATCAACAAAACTCTGGTCTGGCGGAAACAATAATTTCTACCTTCCGATTCAGTATAATATATTATGTATAGTTTATTTATTAATTTTTCTTTTTCTAATAAATCGATTTTTTTTATTGGACGTTTATGCGCTCGTATAGCTAACTGCAGTAACACTATATAACGCTAAATACCGCTTGCGAATACAATTTTTACTAATATTATCAAAAATCAAACATACATTCAAATGCACTTCACTCGAGGCAGAACGTATAATACGAAATGTCAGGGAAATACATACAATCCGATAATAATAATATTCAGACTCAATCACGTATAGGAGGAAACTGCCTAACCGTCAGTACTAACAACATCGGTGATCTCTGCAGTGTTGATCTGTCTTACCTCCAATAGTTGAAATATTATTATCATAACACATAATGACGTACCAAGTATAATATAATAAATTATATGAGAATGCTCTGAGGCCGTTGTGTAAACTATTTTCAACAATAGGTTTAAGCCGTTTTGGATGACGTCCGTCTGTTCAATCCGCCTTTGCGTAGGTACGTTCACTTTCAAAAACCTCTCAAGGTGCCAATCAACATCATAAAGTCAAAATAATACGGTTTGGATTTTATATTATTGATAATATCAAATTGTCCAAATAATACCTACCGGTTTGTATGCTTAGGTATTACAGCCGTTGCATCCTGTGCAGTTATTGCGCAATACCTACCTATAATTAATAGCCATGATTATGTCAATAATTTATTATTAACCATTCCATTCATACTCGACCGCTGCAAAATCTGTGTACAGCATCGTGACCGGTAATGGCGTGACGCTTAAATAGGTAATAATAATAATATTACGCAATGTACGATGAGCGCTTTCCTCGCAGGCCGGTACGTGCATATACAGACCACAAGCACCCACAGCAACGGAAAATGTTCCTCATCACCTGCCGTTCTCCGGCCGTCCCTGTCGTCAGTTTTATAATAACAATATTATTATTATTATTATTTATTCATAATAAACACACCCGCGTAAATGGAGTGTTGGAGTGACGTCATGGCAACGTACATGCCGGAGAGGCATTTGAGGGGTGGTAGTAAATCCACCATAATAATTGGTCGCGGTCGTGACTCCCTATCGTTCTCCGTCCGCACAAACGACTTTTTATTTTCAATATTGACGTGGTGTCGGGTGGGGCACTAGACTGTGATTGTTGTCGACCGGATAGAAAAAAAAAATGATCGCCAAAGAAAATTTGTTACGTGATCCACTGCAGGACAGACAGCACGATGAATGATGATTGATGGCGAGCGGTTCAACAGCGCAAGCAATTTGATATATAATTATTCTCTTTGTAATACACTTGCCAAGTTCAATTATTATAGGTGATAAATATTATTTTGATTATAGTGTTCACAATTGGTTTCGATTATATTTTATAGGTATCAGAAATATTAATAATATATCTAGCTGGTGATGAAAAATCAAATGTGTAATTAAATCTTTGCGATAAATTGTGAACGAAACTGCGAACATATTCCGAATCTAAGATAGATGTTTAAACTTTGGAACGATCTATAGGTACTTTCAATATTGTTAGTTCCTCTGTCAGTTGTCAAAACATAATATTATATTCTAACTTACGATATTTAAGTCGTAATATTCAGATAATATTATTCTCACGTTTACTACGAAGACAACATCCCATCGATGAGCTTATAAGTTTCACTAAATATTTTTGAATTCATAAGGATTAAAGTAGGTACCTATACCACATTAAACGGATCTGCTGCAGATTATACCACACTCGATGGCTTAATTTCCGTTGACTGAATGTTATTATGATTTCGTCCTGTCGAATAATGTAAATTGACAAACGTTTACGAGTATGTATCGTTATTTCGTCAATATATGGCGGTAAACGTATTATTTGTGAATTAATAAGTATAATTTAATTTCGAATTTATAATTAACTTAGACGGCGTGTAACACAAAATTGTTTACTAGGTAGGAGATGTATAGTATAATATTGTAAATTAGTAACTATTATAGCCATGAATAATTGGATAATTACATATTTTATGAATGGTTTAATTTTTCCCGCCAATATGTTACCTATATCAATATAAATATATGTAGGCAATATAATATTTTATCGACAGTCATCATATAATACAACATAATAATAATAATATATAAATATCCGTTACATGACAGACACAGTTTTGGTTTTTTGGGTGCGCGTCAAGTGGCCAACGGGAGTACGGTAAATTCTTTGTATAATAAGACGATTTGGCACGATCTATTCAAACACTGCGAATTATGTAACATAAACTGCTGGGCAATAATCGTTTGATACAGTCGGCGAGTATTTTTTATGAAACCATTACGTGGGCACATACATAAAAGAAGATAAACATAATTTCGATTCTTTTACAAGCAAACACTTATTATAAATCGCTTATTCGATAATAAACCGAGTATATTATTATTATTATCAATAAATAATAATATTACGTAGTATTTCAGCTAAGACAATAACAAACTTTCCAAAAATTGAAACCTATATTATCAACTTAGCTTCTTCATATTATTCATAATTATTACCTATTAGGTACACTTAAACACTATTCAAACGTATGTGATATTATTTTACTTTTTGGCATAAAAAAAAAAAAAATAATATTTTTGAAATGTATTATAAAATGTTAGTTCTATTAAAGTATGCATACCTAGGATTAAAATGATTAAGATATCTAAAATTAAAAATGTTTAAATTGTTGGTTCAGTGTTTGAAAATATGATACAATAATGAAACGTAGTTATACAGTTTATACGCCACGGAGATAAATACATCACAACTTCTGGTGCATCAGTTAAAATGTTTACAAGTGGATGTTTTTGTCCTAATTTTTCTGTACACATAGATTTAGCACGTTGCATTATTGATTATTAAGAAAATATGTTTATAATTGCATGTGCTACTGTGAATGTTGTATGCAATGTTATATATATATATATGTATAATGAAAAAACAAATCGTTTTAGTTTCACGAAATATACTTAACCCTGAACATAATAATATGTTAATTACAACTAATTAACCTAAATACTATGGTTGTAGACACATTTTGTTACATACGTTTTTAATAGTTCTCATGAATCCCAGAGAGGTCAGAGAATTTTTACCTAATTTCAGACAATAATCATAAAATAAAGACCTAATTTACGTCTTATAAAATATTTCCCATAACTTTCGAATTTTTAAAAGACGTTTAGGTATCGTCCATCTGGTAATATTTATTTATTTTTATTCACCATAGATATAGATGATAATATTATGATATTATCGCTTATAAAAAAAAATGTAATTTAAATAACGTGTTTAAACAAACCGTAGAAGACCTACAACAATCCCGCCAATATATTTAAAAAGCAGCTAATTCGTATTTATTTATTTATTTTCGATATTAATTACCTATTTAAGACGAATAATATAGCAATAAAGTATATAGAAAATTAGAAAGTGTTCAATCGGATTTCGAAAAAATCGCGGGATCTACCTATACATATACAACGCCTGTCGACTTTAGACGTCGTATCACCATTGAGAAAGAGATGAATAAAATATTATTATAATGTATACCTACCTAATAATATATGCGTACATGATACGTCTCCGGGCGACATGCGAACTAACGATGTTTCGCGCGTCTTACCGGCTGAGCCGTCTTGACTGTACCGCACACGTGTACAATATGTATATGTATGTATATATATATTTATTGTAATCCGTGGGCTTAATCGACCGTGTAATCTAATCGTGACACGTGACTGGACGGCCGACGGGTTAATTCGTGGTCAATAGCCGACGGTATATACCTATGTGTGTGCGTGCGCGCACTATAATGGTGTATAGAGATGAGGCACGTGTCTTATTAAATTTTAATTCGGACGAGAGGCTTAGAAGAAAGGCGGTGGTGTTGGCGTCATCAAAATCCCGACACCAAATCTCGGATCGTCAACCATTATTCAATTTAAAAACAGTTACTGAGTGCAGTAGGAGAAGAAAACGATTCGTTGTCAACCGTCGCCATCATGCAGATACAACAGGATAAAATGCACAGATCGACCACTGCAGAACCCCAAAACCGATTAATTTACGATATATATATTTTTTTATTTATTTAATTATTAATCTGAATATACCCTTTAGAATTATTTTTTACATAATATGCTACATGTCATATAGAGAGAAACAACTTTAATCAAAGTGAACTGCCCGTCTATCGGGTTGCCTATATTATGACACAGTGTAACAACTAAAAATCAAACATATTTGTTACAGTAAAAAAATGGATAAAAATAGTACATAAATGGGATTAATAAATTTAAAAAAGTAAAGCATGCAATAAAATATGGAGTGATCATAGAATATAAATTAGAAATCATTATGTATATAGTTAAAACCGAGTTACGGCGCTTTTGGACAATATATTTGCATACAAGTAATGTTGCAATGTAATACTAGCTGTATCTACGAGATTTACGGTCATTAATATTTCCTCCGTAATAATCGATCGCAGTCATACAATTATTATTTCATAAGATTTCGATTTCGATTCAGATTTGAGTGACTATATAAAAAAAAAATTAATTAAGTATGATAATAATATCACATTTTTAAATAAAGCCAGTGAAATTAAAATTTGATATGTTTAAAAAAAAAAATATTCTAAAAAAGTTTCAATAATCGGAATATCGGATTAACATTATATGGTATCATAATATTTACCTTGTATTAAATTGTCAAGTTTTATTGGTACTAAAATGGATAAATTACACATTGAATGATGAATCATTAAAAATGCTTATAACACAATATAACCGTGCGAGGTCATAATATTGTATTGTAATAATCGCAACAGAGTCATTTCAATTCTTGCAAAGACATCTGACGTTAACGTCGAGTACAAACAGATCAAACATCACACGTAACATCTCGAATCCATGCTTCTATTACCATTACACATAGTACTATAAAAGTCGCTCAGGTAAAAAAGAGTTGACATTTTTTCCGGAAAACCATAGCGAACATCTAAAAACAGAATATTTTAGGTACACGTTATAGTTTATAAAACTATCTCGTGGTGTAATATACGTACATGGGTATACAATAATATAGTCGTGGCTAGTCGACGCTTTTAAACATATACACAGGTATACTATATCGTAATAAAATGGACGTCTTAATGTTTTATGTTGTGCGCTATAAAAGGTTTGACAGAGAAGCTTATAGGCATATATTGTGTAGGTTATAACACCCATATAAGTATGGTGTCTATATGACTCCACGGGGCGTTTGCGGTTGAAAACAAATATCTTTGAAATATTATTCAAACACGTAATGGATTTCGTAGCTCACGTGGCTGCGAGTAAAGAGAATGTACATAGTTGCCAGGAACTATTATAATATTATGTATAGATACCTATAAACGCGAGTGTGTGTACAGGTACAATAGGTACATATTATTATTATTACATGATGGTGACAGAATTCCGGGAAATTTTGACTTGTCGTTAAGTAGTAAATTTTTCACCAAGAATTTCACTAAAGGGAGTTGCAGGAATAATGTAGGTATATTTACGTATGCGACACGGATTGCAGCAGTGGGCTGAAGAACTCTAAGACGATGAAGAAAAAAAATCAATCATATAACTAATATGTGTCATCTTCCTACACTAACCTAAAAAATGTTTTTAATAAATATAATATTTGTCACGAATATGTGAAATGGTCTATCGTATAATTATAGAGAAACGCGATGTGATTGTCTATTACGCGATCAACTATTTGATATACAGATATACAGAAAGGAGAGACGACGGAAAATTGTTCAACTCAAACAGTAAAAAAACTGTTTTGAGATATACATTTTGTAAATAGGTATTTAATCGTATATACTACACATTTATGCTTATTTATTTATTTATATAAATCGTTAAGATTTATTACGATTTTACGCTTGCCGCTTGGCCAGTTACATTATTGATATATGACACGTATATGTTGGAATATTATAGTCAGTTCTTCGCAAAATTTACGATTATTTTGTACAGATATTTTCTTAAACGATTTTTTTCAAATTTTCAAACTATTATCGATATAATAAACATGCCTAATTTATATACGTAATAAAAGTTGCAATTATTACAAATGCAGTTTTGAAATATTGACAATTACGCATGGCTCCACACAATGTGCAGTAGGTACAATAATATAATTTATATTTTATAATATTTTGTTATACTCACGAGCTCTTATATATACCTATATATTTATTTCCTCAAAATATCGATTTCAATAACGTCTGCAGCCGACTTTACTGTAGTAGATTCTTATTATGATTCGTTTAAAATTCAAATCACTCTTAAACAATTGTTTCATTGCCCTGAACAATACATTATTATCTTATAATTCATTTTACTTTTATAATACGCAAAACCGCTAAAAGTTATCATTCATTGCGTTTGAGTTATTTCAACTAGTTCATCAGACGTCTAAAGTTCCGAAAAATATAACGTAGTCGTATTATATAATAATAGGTATATCTAACAAAATGAATCTTTATAATACATTTTAACAGATAATTAATATATGTATATATATACATTTTGCAACGTATTTATATAAATGTTGAAAATATAATTAACTAACCACGTAGCATTCAAATTATTTTAAAAGGGATTTGAAAATATTAATTAAATATTAGATAAATTAATAATGAAAGTCATTAAACAAAAAAAACTTCGATAAAACACAGTCTGTACACATTACTAGCACGTTTTAGCCGTGTACTCTGTTCCAAAACATACTACAAAAAGAGTAACATTTTTAAAGGAGAAAACACCGGTGGCTTGCCCATACATACGTGTAGTGCAGTTACTACCATTTATGGTCAACCCGTCATTTATATACACAGATATGTCATCCTTTGATAAATTCATCTTCACCGTTGCACGAAGCACCGTAAATTTAACAGCCACTTTTTTCGCAACAAAAATAGTGTTACTCGGAGGCAATGACTTGGTTAGTTTCCCGTCAATTTATTTTACTGTTGATGACGTTGAAACATGTGGTCCATTTGAATTATTCAATTGTGGCTGATGAGTGATGGGACCATATTATTACTTGTACACAAGTACTTAGTGTACACAAAATTTGTGGAGCGATTTTAATATTTTGATTACCTACCTAGTATAGTAGTATAGTTTGGTCGTAATCTGATTTTCGTTATTCAATCTAATCTTTGTTTTAGACCGAGAAAAAAAAACCTATTTGGGTCGTAAGTAAATTCAAACAGTCAGTAAAATACAGAACATTATAAATATTATCTCATCATTATTTTTACACAGTAGGTAATTTATACCTGGTTTATTAGGTAGGTAAGGCATATACTATAGTTATGGTATGCATAGGACTTTCGCATTCAGCAAATCACTTGTATAAGTAGATGAATAATATAATTTTGCGGTTTGCGAATAAGCATAGGTCACGATTATTCGTGAAAAAATAAATAAGATTTTTGCATTCTGATTCACGCGTGCCAAACATTTTTCTTTTTCTTTTTTTTTTGATACATTTGACCCAAAATATAATATACTTATGTATATATTATATATGTGTATGCATATTGCATGGGTACATAATCTATAAGAAATACATAATATATCATTCACTTGTAATAAAACAACAAAAACCTGTTTGTGAGACACATGTCGCATATTGTATAGTGTACACTGTACACCTCTAGCGTGACCATTTCGTATGATAGACAAAATAACAAAAAATAAACATGAAAACGTCGGTATTCTTGTGTTCTATTTTCATTGTGGATATATAGGTTGGTCGGCGCAATGTGGTTATGAACAACTAGTTAGGTTAGGTTAGGAAAAGCGATACCGTAGTCGCGTTGAACGAGACGTGTTTTTGAAAACATTATGAGATAACGAAGGAGTTCCAATACTTAAGTTGGCACTTGAGTGGACCACGGGGTCACTACAGGAACTGCCAGTGATGTCTTTAAGTTTATAAAAAAACGATGAGCCATAATATTGAAAACATTTTTCTTGGTGTTATAATAGCTAGTCTTTCCTCAAAAAAAAAAAAGTGCTATGATTTATCTAAAAACGGCGGTTGTGATATTAAATACTCCATTACCGGAAAGTTCGAAAAAACAAAGAAATACTCGTATACTTATTTGATATTTTATATCGACCAATTCACGACGGCTCTTAAAGAATCTGAAAGATCTGCGGACGACACGCATTTGACGTCACCACTTGTTGGATTGGATTTGTCACGCCGAAGACGTCTCGGATATTATGTACTGCAACGAGACCCTTCATACATACGGGCGTCGCGTCGACGTCTGTTGCAGAACCGTATCGTCACTTGCATTTCCGGTAGCTCATTATATTGTACAGCGAGTGACAATGTTTTTTCCGTATTCGTTTGACCAGCGATCGGAAGACTTGATTGTTATAAGTCGCAGTCTGCACAGTCTGCAGACGCTTAACCTAACCTATCCTAATAACCCAATCCACCGGACACCGGGCCACATGTGGTTGCAACAATCAACCGGTGGCCTCCTCCGACTCCGTCGTACACTGCTATTTATTATTGCGGTCATAATAATACACGGTAAAGCCGAACGCATGATGTTATTATTATTATTATTATCATAATCATAATTATTATCGTTGTTGTTTCACTGCATATCATACACGCGAACGAATGATGGACGTATAATAATAATATAATCACGTGGTGGTCGAAGAGCCTGGTAACACGAACCGGTCTCCGATAACGATTTCGCGTCCAACGTAGATTATTATGATTATGTATAGGTACCTACACATATTATAATGTACCTGCATATATATAGGTACACGAACATGCGTATTGCACACTCGCCGCTGCTAAAAAAGGGTACACTACACTCTGCTGAAACGACGGTCGGTTCGGTCGGCAGTCGCACACTAACCCACATATTATAAACCGACGGCGATGATGATCAATGTGCCGCGGCTACAAAGAAACTCATATTATCATTTATACCAAACAGCAAAAATAGATAACGACGACGGACCCCAAACAATATTACCGGAGGCCACACGCATAGTGTATTCATTTTGATTTGTGCTCGGACGTCTCACAGACAAGTCAGGCCACGACGACTGATCGAGTCTTGGCGTTAAATAATATTATAGTTTTGTTTTGGAAGAGAAAAAAAACACTATCGTCGCGATGGTGTTATAGGACGTGACGCCACCACGAGTCGACTGAAATAAAAACAAACCGTGAAACGTGCAGAAGAAAAGACGAATTTGATATTGTAAATCTCAAGAAAATATTTATCATACCATACACCACGTACGATTTGCGAAAATTGTATTGGATATCGCTGTATTTATTTTATAAGATTGAATGTCATGCATAATATAATATGTGTGCGTATAAAGCCGAAGGCGATCTCGATCCGTGATTTTCAGAAAACATCTGTACAGTCGGTTCGAGACGTGATGTCTCAAAGGTTTTGTCGTTGACTTTTGCTCGAGTATTGCTGCAAACCTATCGTACACCCACGAACATGATTGCTTTTTCCTTTTTTGTTATCAAAATACCAAAGTCAAAAATCAAATGAAAATGTATCACACTTTGCAGTTCAATTATTGAAAACTTGCATTCGGCACGGGATACCTATTAAATGTATGGCCTTATAGGTACCTATATGAGCATCGCCCATCGGCACCAGAAAAAAAAATTAATTCATTTTGAGTGTAGCCCATTTGCGCAAAAATTAAAAAGATATGGTTTTTCCGTGCGCCCATTTGTGCCAAATTTGCATGGTATAATTATATATAATAAAGCGATATATTTCTTTCTCAGATAATAATCGATACAATTTTATTTGAATCATAGTCAGTTGTTGCTTTAAAATCTAGAGATTTATCAAAATAACTTAATTACACGCACGTTACAGACACGACGTTTTTTGAAACATATGAATTTATTAACCAAGTCATCGTTAATGTAAAATATTTATACTCAGGTAAATTTGGCGCAAATGTGCTATACCCAAACGATTTTTTTTTTAGCGCAATTGGGAAACCCTCGTACTTAGGAACACGATTATTTGTCGTTTTGGACGTCGCGTCGTACATTATACATTATAATAATATTATGATTAATAGCAGTCGACGATTTTGAGTTTTTACATAGATTCACAAGCGACCGATGGCGATAGGTCGGCGAGGAATCGCGTATAGCTCGTAGGTATAATATTTAATATTATACATATAAACAACGATCCCGCACATAATACGATAGGTACACACGTCTTAATATATTATAATAACTAATAATATATACTGTCCGCTGTTGGTCGATGGAAGAACTACTTGTGGTGTGTAAATCGTTAGCGATTTTATGAATGACCCGACACCGGTTAGCTGCAACTGGCTAATAGACGCGGCTCTAGGGAGGGGCGATCGAGGAATGCGCGCGATTTATGATCCATTACGACCCGACCCAGATGCGACCTAAATAAATTAACAAATTATTGCTTTAATATTTAAGCTCACAGCACAAATCACATGTATGCGTGCGTGTGTATTTTCTTTCACAAACGGTCTTAAACGGTAGAATGCCTACCTAGTACCTACCTATCATTTCGATATAGCGTCATAATAATTAGCAGCGCACTGTTGCAGATTGTACCTACGTGTGCCAAACCCCTCAGAAAACCAATTATCGCCCCGTTCATAGCTCTCTCACCTCAATTATCATTATTTCGTGTACGTGCTCTTACAAATGTTCTTAGTTAAATACATAGCCAGATACAATGTTATTTTATGGTAATTCGATGCAACATAAATCTGTCGTTACGACATCGACGTTCGACCCAGTTCCCGGAAATCGTTGCCACCACCATCGGTGCGTGACGACTGAAACATACCGTTGTATAAAGGATAATTTCAGCACTCTAATCACATTAAGATTGGTGACCATTTTTGTTCACTCCGATCGAATACTGATTCCATAAATAAATAATACAGTTCTTACACCAAACTATACGCAACTATTAAATTTGGTATAAAATATTTCCCTATTGTATATAACTTTATCATGGTTTTATTTTTACTATCGCTTGCACAAATTGGAACTATTTAAGTATCTATACAGAAAACTGCGTAGGTAAATTATTAAACATAATTAATTTCAAATATCAACATATTTTTATTTCCTGTAACATTTTTATATTGTTTCAAAAAAAAAAAAAAATACTTTAACTGACGATTTTCTGTTGTATCAACTATCATTCAATGATAATTTAACATAATGGATTTATCTAAACCTTACTCGCTGAGCGTAAAGTATTAGTCAAATTTAATGTATGGTGAACATAATATATGTATATTTATATTGTAAAATTTTATATTTAAAATCATCACTTAAATTTGTTTTCTAGTTTTTACTTTATAAATATTATTGTGACTTTAACGATTGACCAGCAGGAAAACACTCCATACGAATCCAACACACTTCACGTTCTTTTTTTTCATTGATATTTATTAACATTGTCGACAAAGGTCATTAATCACAATTAGCAATACAATTTTTTTTTTTAATTTTTATTGTACAGTTAAGTTTCGTAAAAGAATTTGAGAATTTTTGTGATGGCGCCTCCGTCTAATCCGAGTGCTGTGTCTAATTTGTTGATTATGTGATTATGTTGAAGTTTCTGTGTCCATCTGTGTATTGGAGATATTCGGCGATTAAGTGGTTGACTGTGAGTTTAATTTCACAAGAAGTGAACCATAGTTTTCTCCTAAATGCATCGCTCTTGTTTTCATTCTATGAAAAAATAATACGGAATTCGAGTTAGAAGTGCAAAATATTTTAATTTAAAAGCACACTTTATACTTATACCATTTTGAACATAAGCATGCAAATATAAAAGTTATCTTCAAAATCAAAATGTATTCGATAACAGCCAAAGTAATAAATTTATAATTACTTAAAAATTAATATTACTAAGTGTTATTGTATAACTTTAAGTATTTTATGAACAATGAAAACAAAACTATATAAGTAACAACTTTTAAAACTTACGTTACTTACGAAAATATAGATACACCTCGATGGCGAATAACAGTAGAAAACATAATCATTTTTATACAGTAATCATGAATTAATATTCTATGTATTTGTGTTTTAGGTGATATATTGCTCAATGAAAAGGATAAAAATCTTGAAAGGATCAAAAGAGATGGTGGTAAGCTTTTACCTAATTTAAAACTATTTGTAAATATTAATGTAAATTAATTATAAAATAATTGTGAACATAATAATAACATTGGTAGAGGTTTGTTAAGCCATTTTATGGAACGAGTGAATATTAACTAAACGTTTATAATAACCGAAAAAAACTTTTGTGTACGTACATTATACCTAAAATATTTTTCGAGATTGTATTGTTTTAAAATGATATTTTTTAAATATTATTTTTGTTGATCAGAAATTTAGAAATTAAGCATTATTTATCGTGCATAATATGAATTATTATAATAGAGATATCGTTTAATCTTTAAAGAATATAAATATTTTAACTCTGTACGATGATTCACTCGTTCTAATAATAATTGCTGCTTTACTTTTGTATATAAAAATATTATATTATATACTGATGTATGTGTAATTTCTTGCCTGTTCTGTCGCTCTAACTTTGCTACCCCTCTATGGTTTAGATGTGACTGTCCTATTGGTGGACGACAATGGCAAGAAAAAGACATCCCCGACACTTGGACTATTGTCTTCCATGGCACGAACATTTGTCCAGGACGGTGTTACTACTGAATATGCAACCCATGTTATTGGAACCACCGTTGGTGACCGTTATGCACATATAGTTAGTACTGGTTCTCGGGTATTTTATGACAATATTAAACCAACAAATCGACATGACACCCCAGAAATTAACTTACAAACTATATTAGACAACCTAGGACAACCACAGGTATTTGAAAATACTAAAGAAGAAGAAACAAACTTAATTAAAGGAAGAAAGCTTGAATTATCAACCACTCCAGAACCGATTGACAAATCAAATATATCTGTTAGGCAAGAAGTATCAATCAGGAAACATTTTACTCCAGACTCCATTAAACCAGCAAAGGTGAATGCGAAAAATGGATTGCCGACGTTTACGGTAAAAAATAATGATGAAGATTATTTGCCTGCAGTAGAATATACAACCAAGCGTGAAGACTCGTTTCGAAATAAATTAAGGTCATCAAAAAATTTGTTTAGAAATGGACTTAAACCAGTAGAAATAAAAAAATACGAAACTGTCACGTATTTTGGATTTGCAGATTTTATGACGACAGTTGGCAATACAGTTATAATATTTATGCCCAAAACTCCAACAATACCTGAAGCCACAGGTATAACAAGCATTAAAGGAGCAGCAACTCTTCGACCGGAAGATATAATAAGTCCGACGAAATCTGTAACATTACTTCCCACTAAGACATTAGAACCTACTACGGAGAAATCTGAGTATAGTAATATATTAGAGTCTAGTATTACAACAACAGAAGAAACAATGACCTTACCAACGGAACCACTATCTCGTCGTATTTCAGAAACTACAAGAGTATTTAATAATGAACAAGAAGCATTAGGATTATTGAAAACAATTGGAGGTGTGGATGTTATAGATAGTAAGACAACCAGACTAACTACGTTCTTTTATGGTACGTATACTAATGGTAAATACACACAGCTGGAACAAACCGTATCAACATTACTATCAAAACCATCACAAACAACCAAGCTGGCCAAACTTGAAATACCGATGACAAAAATTCCTACAACAACTGAGTCTCAGGTGACAACTGAGTCTCAGGTGACAACTGAAAAAAATATAAATGAAATGACAACTGAATCCGAAGATGAAATTTCTACAACACCGGAAGAAGAAGTTGTATCGCCATCTTCATCTACAGAAAACATATTGTATAAAACATACACATATTTAACAACGTTCTTTATACCAGTAGATGATAGCTTAACAACTACATCTGTAAAATCAAGGGTTGTACTATCTCCAGAACCTACTCATTTAACTGAAAATACAATGACTACAACTATGAGTACGACTACGACTACGACTACAACTACAACTGAAAGTATTCCTACAACTACTCCTGAGGAAGATGATATGAAATACACTACAACGGAGGAGATGACAATTACAACTGAAAAAGAATCTGAAGATAAAGATATTTTTGAGTTAACAACTATCCCAGTAAAAGAGGAAGTAACGACAGAAAAATCTGTTATTAAAGAATCTAATGATGAAATAGTGACTGAAATGAGCCCTATAACAATTAAACCACAAGAAGATAAAGAAGAAGAAGAAGTGGAATTGTTGTTTAAGACATTATATACAACATACACGTACTTGACAACCTTTTTCCAAGAATCAACTACTAGTGTTTTAAGTAGAGAAGAAGTTGTAACAAATATTATTACATCCACTTTAGAAAAAGATTTTCTGGCTACAGACCCTGCAGTAGCAGGGCTTTTTGATCGAGAAGAAGGTAGCTTACTGAATACAATGGTATACGAGACAGCAAGAAGTCCAAGAGTATTAGCTACACGCGTTGGTTCGGGAAGACCATCGTCTGCTTTTCTGCATAAACCAGTTGATGATTTATTTGCTTCAACTCTAGACTCCGTAGACTTCAAAAGAGAGTTGGCTACACCCCCATTAGATGATGGTGTTGAAAAAACATTTTCAAAAACATATACGTACTTTACAACACTTTCATCAGATGGGTCGACTAACCTTAAAAGTCACACTGAAGTGTACACTAATGTTATTAAGTCATCAAATATTCCATTTTCACAAATTATTCAACCCACAGTAGTGAAAAATAAAATAAAACCCACAGTGCTAAAATTATCAAATACAACGCCAGAACCAATGGATGATCCAGAAGTTGTAACTGAAGAAACAGAAACAGAAAAAGAAGAAATGGATTCTAAAAAAGATAAAAAAAACGAAAAATTAATTACGCCATCTTATAAATATGATATGACAATTACTAGAAACCGCACTAATTATAATATTATAGACGATGAAAAATCTTTAAATGACGTAATTGGTGAATCGGTGATAACAGATACAAAGTCCATCTCATCAAATAATATCAAACGAAAAGTTTCAAATGACGAAGATGAAGATATGGAAAGTTCTGAAACAAATGAGAATATTGAATCATCCCCTACACATCAATTACAAACTAGTTTCACAACATATACATATT